>NW_019524947.1:166030-253306 GCF_002814215.2 Seriola lalandi dorsalis
AATATAACAAAATCAGAAAAAAAAATACATTAATTATAGGTTCTGTAAACGATCGTCACTGCCACTAGATGTCGCACTAGACCACCAGCATCTCAGACCAAAACAAACGCTTCGTTGGCCACGCCTCCGGCTTGCCTCCGGCGGGCTGGCCGTGGGGACTCCCAAATCAGCAGGTGGCCCGTCAAAACCTCAGTGATGTTTTTAAAGTTTTCCCCGGATCCGTCAGTGGCATTCCTGCGGGGAGTCGTGGCAGATAAGTCCAAGACTGAATTTCTCTCTCAGCCCGACCATAGAGCTAATACTGGTCGGTCTGACATTACCGAGGTGGAGAACCCGAATAGCTGCTCAATGGCTCCAGCTTGACTCGGACCTGGCTTGTCTTCTCCTCTATGTGTAAGTAACTTGGTGTCTACATAAGGTTACATGTCTGTTTTAATTAGCGACCGGCTGCAGTTGGCATGGTAACGTTAGCTAACTTACGTATACGGCAAATGTTGCTAACGTAAGCCGGCTAGCGTTAGCAACATTTGCCGTATACGTAAGTTAGCTAACGTTACCATGCCAACTGCTAGCATAACTGTGGAGACTATCACGGCAATGCTAGCGCGGGCTAACGGTTGTGGCTGGATTGTGTTTTGCTGGCTCTCGTGTACATGGGGATAACTTTATTAAGTTATGTTTCTTGTTGTGTGTTTGGTGGCTGCTTTCACTGGGCTTCTTAACAGTTTGCTGACTGAACATGTGACGGGGGGGGGGCAGTGGAGGGGTTGTGGCCGACGAAGCATTTGTTTTGGTCCGAGATACTGGTGGTCTAGTGCGACATCTAATGGCAGTGAAGATCGTCTGCAGAACTTTGTCATCCACTTTTACTTTGGTAAAAGAAAGAAAACAATATACACAAATTTTACTGTGAGCTCAAAAATAGTAAGGTATATGTCTTATGCACATTAACCATAACGTGAGGTCCGTCCTTTTTGTCACATGTGATGATGGTGGTGGTAAACAAGGCAAACAGTGGCCTTTGAGCCAAATCTGGTGTGACACAGGCTAAAGTTCTTGTTTACAGAACATTTTTCGCAAATTTACTGTAAATATAAGTGTAAATATCAATTAAGCTAATGTAATTCCCAATTATTATGACCTTTGAACACCTCATCCAGCCTACTCTGTTGTCCAGCAGTAAAACACAAAATATATCTGAATATGAATAATTTTTGTCAAAGAAATATTAAGATACATAGCTGTAATTCTGTTAGCCTTCAATCACTGACAGTTAGAATGAATTACAAAAATTGAAGCTAAAATTAAACGTATTGCAAACAGGCCTATCTAGACATATGTTGTTTCCTGTTGTCATTCACAGGATCAATACACATCTTCATCAGTCAGTAAACTCTAGAAAACACAAGGTGGTGCTGCTCAGCAGAGAAGAAACAGTGACTGTACTGAAAAGCTTCATACTTTTCTTTCTCTCCCTCTCACTCTGTCTCCTCTTAATGTCAGTCATATACGCATACACACACACACACACACACACACACACACACACACACACACATCTTCCCTGCTACTGTAAATCCTCTACTTCTATTTCCGACACAGTGACTCACAGCAATAAACTGCTGTAACTTGTAAGCTTGTTGGACCTGTGCCAACATGAGCCTTATAGGGCTCCTTCCTTGTTATCACAAAGTTTTTGCTCCTACCTGCAGGTGGTTGCATCATTACAGGAGTGAAACGTGATGACAGGGTGGGGTGGATTTATTAACTTACCCTCATAGAAGTAGTTGTGTGTTGTAAGTGATATTCAGGTCAGCTTCATAGCACCAAAACACACTACAAAAAATATGCAATATTAAAAAGATTTAATTTAAAATTGCATGGTTTGGCATTAAGTTTAAGCATTAAGTATGCATCAACAGCTAACACGAGGCTGAAGTCTACATTTTGGTTTGTGTTGTATGGCGTGTTTCCATCTGGACTCCAGTGAAATACTCTACACCTTATTTTCTGCAGTTTCTTGCAAAAAATAAAATGCTATTTGCATAACCTTACATTTCTTTAGCTCTGTTCATCCAAGCATGCAGCTTCTCTCTCTTTTGTCTGCAAAAACGCTTTGTCTTTATAGCCAAATAATATCTGATTTCTACTAGAGGTAGATGTACATTTAGCTGTGTAGAAACCCCTGTATGATTCAACCTTTCAAAAAGAGTAGTTAATGAAACAGTCTATGAGTAAATGCATTGACACTTAGAGAGGCATTTTGACTTGTCATAGCAACAAAAACACAGGTGTAATTAATAACTTTAATAGTTTCCCTGTTGCCTGGAAGCGTCTTGCTATGTCATGCCAGCAAACCAGGACGAACAACAGCAAAACCTGGAACACCTGAGTGGACTGGAGTCATTAATGTTAACGTTAATGTTTTTAGTCACACCTGTGTTTGACGGGTGAAAAAAAAATCACCTGTTTTATTTAAAGTACCACAACGATAATAAGACACAAGCTGCGAAAACCAGGTGAAAGTACCATATCTCATTTATGTCTGAAGATCAGAAACAGTTGTTTGACATACAGTTTTCAACCTTTGAATCACTGATATTTTTAGTGATTTAAAATTACATGCTGCAGACTTTCAGTGAAAAGCGTACAACAAACGAGTTGTGATGCGATCACCTTACATGTGAACTGTATTTAATTTCTTATATGTTTCTGCTGGATTTGGGTCTGTATATAGCAAAAAACTATATTTTGTCAAGCTTTACCTGTTCTGAAGGAATATATTGAGTTGTTATCCCTAAAGTTTTATAGGCATCTGTGTCATTTTTGTATTGTATTTTTGGTTTCTGGCAGCTTCATACTTACTTAATGACAAAATAAGAAGTCATACTAATACCTGAGTTTATGCTGAAGTAATGACACCATGCACGTGGGGTAATCACAGTTTAAACCATCCTAAACAAAGACAGAAATTAATGCATAGAAAGTCAGCAAATATTAACCAGAACAAACCAATAGAGAGATGTTTGTTGTAGGAAACAACGTCTGCCAACAAACATGAAGACTTTTACTCTCTTCTATTCTGAGTTTAGTACAAGGACCTCACAGAGTTAATGTCAGGAGGAAATCAATGGAGTAAAGAGGACCAGAGAGTTTATAGGGACAGAAGGAGCTGACATGGTAAATGTGTTACTACTGAAAAGATAATAAAGGCATTCAGAACTGAGGTCAATGTCATAATAAAAACACATGACAAAGCATCTGTTTTCCCATCAAAAATAATGTAAATTTTCAACACTAACGTGCACAAGAGATTGCTATAACTGAATGAATGCTTTTTTTTATTTTGACATGTCAAAATAGAGGAAAGGCACAGGTGTAAATGATAAAATCAGTGATGGCTGAACTATTTAGCTGCTTCAGTTTCAGGGTCATGGCTTCCTGGGACACTTAAATAGCCACTGTTAATGTTATCAGTAACACTTATGCTTTTCCTAAAATGACAAGCCCAAAAAAATCTTTAAAGCTGTATCCTTAAAACACTGCATTAAATTATTTCTTCACTACATTTAAAGATTCTACTGACAAAATCAGCAATCTATGTGTACAGCAAATCTACATACATGTGTCTCTAACTGCTTTCTGGGCCATAGCTGCCAAAATAATGTCACAAAATGTTCCATTTTTTATTTATTGATTTTGATTGTATAACACTGTCTACCTCAGCAAATGGAGTCTGTTGTAATGGAATTATATAGAGCTGAAACTAATGATTATTTTCATAATCAAATAATCTGCTATATAATATAAGCAACAGATCCTGACATTTAACAATCTACAGCCAAATAATTTTTAGTATTTTTGCTTGAAAAATGACTGAAACAATTAATCATCATTATAGTTGGAAGTTGAATGAACTTAAATGTTGATTTATTTATCTTGTCCGTATGATGTTTGATGCTCATTTTGAATACAAAACCATACTTCTAAAATGTTGGAAATAAATGGGATTGAAAGGAAAGGTTGCTGATTAGTTGATTAATTGAATATTTGTTGCAGAATAATGTAGATGATAAAACTTAAACCTTCGTCATGTGTTGGTGAAAAACTTGAGATTGAAGGTTTATTCTTTAAAAAGGGCTCAATCGTTGGTGATATAATCAAAAGCTCTGGAACAGACATTAAATGGACCGTTTTAACTCTTTCAATCTGATCATATATGTGTAATATACAAAATCGATATATATGGATCTATTAATGTAGAGTAATTGTAGAGACTTGGTGCACTTCGTCAATCATAATCATGTTAAATGTTAACATGGCTTACTGTGTGCTTGTGTGTGGGGGATGTGATGCTGAGTTATAATGTGGTAATTTGTCTTGTTAAAGTTCTTTAGAATAGACCCCCACAGTGTGTGAAGACACGCAAGTCCATCATCAGTTTTAGTTTATAGTCTCTTTGATCTTCAGTTGAGCTGTAGAGGGCGGGAGTTCTGTGTGTGTGTATATGTGTGTGTATGTGTGTGTATGTGTGTGTGTGTGTGTGTGTGTGTGCGTGCGTGCGTGCGCGTGCGCGCACTTTGGGAGGGGAATGGTGGGCGTGCCGCAGCATCTAGGCTTATGTATGAAAGCCATGTGCGGGACGACAGACAGCCACAAAAAGAAGCTTTAGGCACGACAACACTTGTCATTGTCGGTAAGTGAAGTTAGACTCATTATATGTGACTTTCTTCTTTGTATGTAGTGTTTGTATAGCTAGTGTACTGTGGTATGGCCTACTTACTTTTTAACAACAGACTCTGGATTTATAGCAGTTTTAATTGCAGCCTGTAAGTTTATATGCGTAATACAGTGTCCAGGTTTGGATAAAAACCCTTTGCCTGCTAGAAAAATTCTTTAATACTTAACATTATTAATAATAATGAATAAAATAACAGATTGACAATATGAACAGCTTTTATTTTTCTGGATGCCGTTTTTGTGAGCACCCCACAACTAATTTTAATCAGTTTTGACGTCCTGTGTCCTTTCAGTGAATAATTTGTCTTCTAAAAGACAACATGTTGCTGCTGAGAACTTTCGCTCCCTGGCTGCTGTTGGCCTTCCTCGGGCAGCAGGTCTCTCTGTCCTCCGGTGCGCGCAACAAGACGCGTGGAGCGGACAAGACGGTGGTCCCAACCACTGGCAGAGCGCAGAGGAGCGGGAACAAGGGTGCGGCGACCGGGCGGGGGAAATTCTCCCTCAAGGACGAGATGCAGTGCACGTGGGGAGCGAGAGACATGGGGGACGCGGTGAGACTGTCGGTCAAATGTGAGGACCCGAAGGCGCGCGTCCAAGGCGGGATCACCGATATGAAGTGTGAGTACACCGCTAAACCTCAGAGCTGCCGGGGCTACGGGTCCGACCCCAAGGGCTTCTGGAAACAAGTGGCCCGCGCGATCAAAAGGCTGCAAGGCAAAGTATGTAAGGATGAACGCGCGCTGGTGAAGGCTGGCATGTGTAAGCGCGCGCCCCGGGAAGCGCACTTCAAGCTGGACATCACCAGCTCCGTGATCTCCGCTCAGTCAGGAGACCCGGAGACACCCCCGCCGCTGCCGACCCGCTCCACCTCCGCCGGGCCGACAGCCTGCACAAGGCGCGCAGACCACCGGAAAACGGCAGAAGAGTATTGCAACAGCTCGTGGGCCAGTGTGTGCTCTTTCTTTTTCTCCATGCTGCAGGGTGAAGACTGTTAGCTTCAGATCCCACGAGGGGAAGTGGACTTGATCAGACTGAATGCAGGATTTATATTAGGCATGTGTCAACAAATGTTTAATTTTGAATCAGTAATATTCTCTCAACTCCACGCTTTTCAGTTACCACATACACCAATATTTCAGGTTTTACATTAGTCCCGCAGGTGTGCTTATTTATCAGGTGTTTATTTTTATATACAGTCATGTTTATGAATCTGAAGTGAGGATTTTATTTCCATTAAATGCAGTAATTTATCACCAGTTGTGGGAAGTAGCTAAATTCAGTTGCTCGGGTAGAACATTTTTTGAGGTATTTACAGGTGTACTTTACTCCAGTATTTCATATGCTACTTTAAACATCTACTCATCTCCATTTCAGAGGTAAATATTGTACAATTTCCTCCACTACAAGTATCTGTCAGCTGTAGTTGTTCATATAGATGTAGTTTCTTTTCAGATTAAAATGTTCATCCTAATTTATATGTAATGAGATTATAAAATATGATGCGTTTTACATATTAAACTACCCAACAGTATGTAAAGCAGACGAAATTAGCTTTACACATTAAAATTCTCCTCACACATCAATGCAATAGTAATAATAATGCAGTAATTTAATACAGTATATAATATAACACTCCTGAAGTGACCATTCCACATAATGAGTACTTCTAGTTTTGATACTTGAATCTTCTGTATTTTTACTTCAGTAAATTTTCTTTTTGACATTTATTTAAAAATGTCAAGAAATGTATTACACACATACACAAACAGAGAGACGGAACACAGTGGAGATTTTTTATAATATTGACTTGGACTAAAGTGATTAACTTTGAACTGAATCAACTAGTTTCTGCCACTGAGTGTGTTCTGTGCTCTGAAGCCATACAGCCAGTGCCCATGTCACCACTTTCCTAACAGGATCTAACACAGATACAAACACTGAAAGTAGCTGCCTGCAATCAGGAGATTGTTTACAACGTCAGAAAAAAACTGAGTTTTGAATTGGATTTGACATAATGTCTGGTTTGTAGACATGTAAAGTTAAGTCAAGTTTTCCCTGTAATAGAAAATTTTATGTGTTGTTTTATTCAAGTAAAGAACCTGAGTACTTCTTCCACCACTGTTTATCACATAGAACTGAAGATTTACGATAATAGTAGAGTGGTACGTTCTTCTACCTCTGGTCAACTTTATCATTCAGCCACTAGTTTCACAAAAACACCACTGTATTTATGCACCACAAATAAATATTTTCTATTTATACAATGTGCTCTGTTACCTTTAACAATATGAATTGTAACTTTTAATGGAATGGGGAGAGGCAGTGGTTGTATGAACACCCCTATAAGATAAATGTACATCTGGATTGTAAATGTGAAAAAATATTCTGAAAATACCCATTTTATCACATTTTTCTCTTATTGAGTTCTAAAGAAATATATTTTCTAAAAACAAATTGTTTCCAACCAATACAAACCAACTTGTTTTAAGAAAGTTTCTATGAGCGAGTGTCATTTTTCTTCATTTCAGTGCAAAAATCGACCTTATCATGTCTCATCTTAAGACACTAACAATCAGTTTGCAAACAAAAATGCACATCTGTCTTGTCCAGGTGCTGAGCCCAGAAAGCCAATTGTGATTTCTGCATTCTGAGGACTCACAATGTACAACACATCTTTAAAACTACTTTTGCGTCACATTAGAAAAGGTACAAAGTTTTGTCAGAAAGTCTGTGCTTTTTCTAATGTATTGAAATAGGAATTCTAACGGGAGTGGTGTCAAGATGGTGACAACAATTTATTTTTATGAATAATTCTTAAAGGATAGGTTCACAGTTTTTCAACACTCTCTTAAAACAATAATCAGGTGCTCATATGAATGATTGAACAGGTTTTGCTTGTAATCATTCCTCCATTAGTGTCTTCAAAAGTATCTGAAGATATTATGAGGTATTCAGCAGTCATGAGAGTTAGACAGAAAACAAGACTTTTAGGAGGTAATAATAAAACCAAATCTGTTTGATTAAATGGAAAACAACTTCACTGTCATCTCAGACTTTATGTCATGAATGCTCTTTCTGGCAGATTAAATCATTTGTGAATTACACTCCTTTTTGCTGACATGCCCTCAGGTTAAAGTTCCACATACTCATGATGAAAGACTCTATTTTTTCATACACAAAAGTGGAGCGATTGTACGCAGCGTCCAAATACAGGGCTTGTTCCTCCATTGTCCTGCAGCGATCTCTAATTACTTGCTCAGTGACAGCAGCCAACTGCCCTTTCCACATAGCCAGATTGGAAGTAAAGACTGCTACCATCCAGCTGCATGTGTGAGCAGTGTGTGTGTGTAATCCCTGAACAAGTGCAAACCCCAGATGTGGATTTTTATGTTTTTCCTGTCTGCTCTTGACCTTTCGTCACCTCTGACCTGCTGCTCTTTGTCCCCTCAGACACACACTTAAAAAGCCGGCTTGAGAGTAATTTCCATCTTTAAACGGACGTCCACTCTCTTTGATGGCACAAAAGGGATTTTTGTAGACGTATTGTTTTATTGACTCCTCCAGAGCTCAAGGACACATTCCATCAACGCCACACAGTCAGGGAGGAAGTAGTTAGAGGTTAAAGGTCAAGGGTGAAAAAGAAAATGAGGATACCATCCAAAGGTCTGCGCTGTAAACATCAACCACCTCTTCTTCACCTCTATGAGTCATCGTGTGAGTTTATTTCTTTTGTCTTTTGGCTCCAGCAGGCTTTGATCAAAACAAGCTCCACCATCAGGATGATGTGGGATAATTGGTTTAGACAGAGAGTCGAGAAACTGCAGAGCTATAAATCAGAGTCTGTCTGGGATTTTAACCCTAACTGCACTTCAAATGATGGAGTTTGTAGTTAATCAACCAGTTAATCAATAATAGGCAAATCATTGTTACTCATTACTAAACATTCACAGGTTCCTGCTCTTCATTTCTAAGGGTTTGGCTCTTGCTTCTCTTTTATATCATTGTACACTGAACATCACTGGCTTCAGACTGATGGTCAACCAAGTTCATCAGTTGTCATGGAAATGTGTAGATGGACTAAATGGACATTGCTTATTCCAAAGTCAAGAGTCAACTTTGAACCTCAACTTTAAAGCCATCATCATAAAGGAGAAATCCTTAAACCTGCAGTAACTCAGGAGCTCTGCAGTGTTCCTGGCGGCATAGTGACATTCATAGTGTCGCACAGTTGTTGTTCAGTGGACAGAGATAGCTGTGTAAAGAAGGAAAAAAATCTTTAGAGAGTGGCTTTGAATGTGGGACTGTTGGTTTGTCAAAGTTACGGAGATTGTCAGACACAGACTCCTGAATCCAACGGTGGAAAGGTACGGGGGGGGGGGGGGGTGCAGATGGAGTATACTGACGTGTGTTCTGTCCCCTCATCTCTTCTAGCAAGTGAAGGCACAAAAGCTCTTTCACATCCCCAAAAAGCATTTCACAGTCCGAATGTTACACCCCATGACTACTAAATTGACTTTGACATGTAAATTGGTGGAATGCCCCTTTAAGCTCACACTGTACAATTTTCAGTGATGTGAAAAGCCTGTAAGTACAACAGACTAGCAGCCCTGTCAAGACAAATACCCTCAAACTGTCAGTAACCCCTGTAATATTTTGAGATGAGGAAATCCCTGAAGGAAAAACCATTATTGTCAATAACCGTTAACTAATCTGAGTCATATTTAGGTATGTGTGCCCTTTTCCTTTTCATAGCTGATATAATAGATGCATGCCTCATCGTGTCTCTGAGGAAGTTGGTGGTGCCGCTTTACAAACACCCGTGGGAGCACCAGCCTTTGACTCTTCTACTCAAAGTATTCAAATAACATCTTTTAAAACCCCTTTGAGCTTTGCAAGTAAAAGCATGATCGCACGAACAGCAGATCCACCAAGTGTTTTCCTGATGAAACAAGCAGGTGCAAACAGGTTTCTCAGCCAAATGCTTTTGTGTGGTTGCAGACACTCCTGAGAATTTAAACTTTTAAGACTTTGATGTCAAAGGAACTAGTCTTTGCTGGATTTGGGACACAATGAGAGAGAACCTTAGCTTTGCTGCACAGTTTGAGATGAGGGAGGCTTTGCTGAATTTGCTACCATTAACAGAGGTGAGAAAAAAGACTCTAAATTATAAGACACAGGGATGTTTGGACATCACAGTTGCATGACCCACAAGGACGCACAGTTATCTATCTGTCTATCTGTCTGTCTGTCTGTCTGTCTGTCTGTCTGTCTGTCTGTCTGTCTGTCTGTCTGTCAGTCCGTCCGTTCGTCCGTCCGTCCGTCCGTCCGTCCGTCCTTGCTTCCTTCCTTATATACCTGTGAATTGCTCGAGCTGTTTTGTGCTCAAAGACACAAATCTCTAACATTTTATTCCATACTTTGCAGTTATGACTGGATATACAATATAATTGAATTCTGTACATAATATTATATAATTTATGTGTTGCAGAGAACAAAATGTCTTTTTAGTAATGAAATAGGTGTGGAGACTGGCAGTTTGTACAATGTACTATATAGTTTCTGATGTGTGGATTGCATCAAAGCGATTGAGGAGAAACTAATTGAGCAAAGTGATGGTGGCACAGACATGGACTTCACTCTTTTATGGTGCAAAGCTGGAGCAGATCTTGACAGTGTTCGCTGGAGGAGAGTGTCTCCAGCTGTCCAACCATACCAACAAACACATGTTAATGTAAGCTGCCTGCTCCAGCCTTGTTCCAGCCCTGTGGCCTCAGGCTCCTGGTCACCTCAAGTGCATCATATCTTATCTGAGCTGTGTCAGGTGCAGGACATCAGTCTACCTGCTTACAAGTCTAGTTGCATTTATTTTTACTTCATTATTTTTTATCTTGTATTGTTTCTGTGTGAGTCTGTTGCTTTTGACTTTTATTGCAAAGCACTTAGTGACATCTGCCGTAGAGGGTAGTTAGCATTGTAAGAGGTAAAATTCAGTTGTGTTTGACTTCAATGTAATTGAGAAATAAGAGGAGGATGGAGGATATAACCAGCAATGGGAGGATAGTTTAATACAAAAGACTCTGAAATCACTGAGCCTGGAATGCCAGGGCACGCCTTCAGGAATTTGGGTGTTTTGACAGCTTCTGCCACCAGATTACTCTTAAAACTATGGATTTGTGGTCATCACTTGATGTTAGGTCATGAAAGCAGCTGAGAAAATCAGCCTCATGCTCTTTCATAGAAAGCAACACTTAGCAGGGTTGATATAAAACCATCTGAAAGAACTATGTTTTATTCTTCATTATTTTGTATGTTACTATATCAAACTAATGTGCAGGCATTCATAATCGTCTTACATCCAAGTAAGTCTACGTATGTAAACTTTATATCCTGTGTCTTAATGACTTAAGACCATTCAGAAGTAGTTCCTGATATAGTGATGATTTGGCAGAGATGACAATGAAATCACACATTCCCAGGATCCAAGGCAACAGTCACAAAACCAAAAGATATTCAGTTTACTATCTCACACAACAGACATGTCCTCACTTTTGGGAACCTCCAGCTGTAGAAAAGTTTGGCATTTTTGCTTGAAAAATGAATTAAATTCTTAATCAATTATCAAAACAGGTGTTGGTTAATTGTCTGTTGATCAACTAGTAAGTGAATCAAGTAATTGTTTCGGCTCTACATAAGTGTAAATACACCAGCAGCTCCGTGCAGGAGAATAGTATCAGTATCAGCCTTTGGCAGGTTTGAGACACTTTTCTCTGCTTGCAAGTTCAGACGGTTACAGAAAGTTTTATCATTCACGTGTAACAGAAGCTGTTACTGGAAAACAAACTTCCCATTAGAGTCAACTGGAACTTGAACTTCACAGAGTCTCAGTCAGTGTGATGAAGGAGAGGAGGGGCTGGATGTCAGGAGGGGAGAAAAACATCAGAACACAACTCACCGCTCCATTAAGTACTTCAGATCTGACCTACAAAGCCGACCGAACACATGCCCACCCACAGCCTCCCACACCCAAAACACGCAAAGCAGCGAGGGGGAGGAGTCAAAGGTATTGTTCTTCCTGTGGCTCGAGGTGGCCTGACCCCACACCCTGCTGTTCAGACCTCGTTATTGGCTGCCTGTTTCTGTGGCAACAATCAATGGCAGCCGCTTTCTGCGAAAAGAATAACAGGACCTGAGGTGACCCCTCCTTCAACAGAAAAACATGCAGAACAAAACATTTTCCTTTCAAATCATTTCAGTGGCAACAGTTACTTTATGCCATTTGGCAGGTATTAATTTAAAGTACATGAAGTTCAGGCCAAAAGGTCGCTCTAAACATCCAGCTGTACAGGTTCAGTGAATGCAAAGAGCATAGAAGTGACAATCGTAATCTTTTCATGAGGCCTCTTCAGCAGTAGATAATCTGCAAAGTATGCAGCAGTGAAAACTTCCTGTCTGTGATGTTGGCAGCGGTGATGGTGTGTGTGCCATCTATGACTTTTGAGTATTTAAAGGATCACCCAAATCACCAAAACATTCCATTCACTACCCTGATTGTAGTGGAGATACACTCCAAATCTGGACAAATCTGGACACTTAATTATGATTTGTGATGGTACAAACTCTCCCATCAAATGTTTATGGTTTTCATGATGCTTTCACAAGTTAAATCTGTGCCATCTATGGTGTTATATATATATATATATATATATATATATATATATATATATGTTATTCCAAGCACAGAGCTTAGATATGACACGATCTGTGACAGAGTTTTTGTAAGAAAGTAAATATGTCGTGTTACGTGTTGAGTTATGATCGAAGTGAAACAAAGTTTTACTAAAACATTAAAAAAAAAATTGACTTATGTAAAAGTAGAGAATCTTTAGCAAAATTATAAAAATAAATACAATTAAAAGCACTATTGTGTAGAATGACTCCATTCAGATTGTTAAATTATTTATTTGTATTATATGATTAATTATTACTAGTGATACATTTGAGCATAACCATCACCAGAGTCATTTAATGGTGTAACTGATTGAGTGAGGGCTAATTTGTTCTGCATGAGAGTTTATTCTATAATAATGAACCATTTCTTATGAAATTATCGTGTTTTGTACTGTATGTAAAATCTTAATCTGCAAGGTAAACTGTTAGTACAACCGTCAAATAAATTAAGCGTTGTATAAATTACAATGGATTATTCTGGAATGTAGTGGAGAAGAATTGTAGGAAGCAGGAAAAGGAAATGCTCAAGTACAAGTGTCTGGAAACTGTCTTTAAGTTCAGTACATGACTAAATTAGGTGTTACTCTCTATTAGTAGGTCAAGTGATGGCATAGGTACTTTTTTGGTGCCTTAAACTTCAACAGCAGCAGCTCAGCTCCGTTAAAGCTGCTCTAGCTTCCTCTAGTGGCCAAGACAGGTCAGTGCGTGTCCCACAGAAACTGGCGCACAGCGCAGGACAGTGTCAGAAAAAGAAAAATGACAGTCTTGCACTATATCAAATGAAACATTTATTATTGCATATTGATTCTGCCATAGAAAGTGCAAACAAAAATGAATGTAGTCAGATGATTTGGAATTATAAATGATAAAACATTATTTATAATGAAGATATTAGTCGACCAAAAGCTTCATTAATGTGTACATGAAAAAATTGTTAGCTACCTTTCAAAGACAAAATTTGGAATCATAGTTAAAAAGACCTGATGGGCTGTGTCTCACACACGAGAAAGTTCTTTGACTCTGTATTAACTTGTTGTCTCTGTGAGCTGACGGCCCAGAGGGCCCACTTAGAGGAGAGGCACTTCAGGTGTGGTTCCTGTTATTGCTTGTTGCCATGGTTACGCGTCATCTCCACCACAGAGCAACAGTAGGGCCTTACGGTAGTCACCACCAGTATCTCCCTGTAACAAACACACACATGCAGTAAAATTTAAGAACGGGAAAAAAGGTTTAAATACACGTGAGTGTGTGTTGTGCAGTTTATTGAACATACCCTGATCATTGAATGCAGAGAGCAAGCAAACTTCCTCCTGAACTCAGCTCTGATGTCCAACATGTCCACCTCGCTACGACTCACCATCACTCTGATCAGGGTGTTGTCATCAGTACCTGCACCCTGCAACAAACGCATAAACATATCATCACTTTATGTCTTGTAAACATAAACAGCATATTAGATAGCAGCATCACATTTTTAGAAATCACTGATTCTTTACAGTGCACAGTGCACAGGGTGGTCACGTAAATCTAATTTAACACAGAGAGCTCTCAGAGGCTGCAAAAATATGTCATGGCTGCACAATTTTCTACTTAATGATTAAATGAAAATGTTTAAAAATTGATCATCTGCAAATAGAATTAGATCTGAATCAAAATGACAGACATGAAAAAAATAGTGAAAATGTTTTAAAATAACTGTAGAAATCTGCACCTGGATTCATATCATCACCATAAAACAAATCATTTGTTCCTTGGCTTCTCGCCTAACTTTCTATTATTGAAGGTATTAATATCATCAAGTTTAGTTTCATCATGACCATCTGCACATTAAACCCTTTTAACATAAAAGCAAAACCTATACAAGGAAAATTTAAGCTTACGTGTCAATAAAATATCCCCTGAATAAAAGCATCAATCAGGAGTAGGCTGATGTGTTTTTGAGAAATAGTTTAAGCCCAGAGTGATATTCAGAAATCCACAGCTGTTGGTTGTTTTACCTTCATGGAGTAGTACAGGGTCTCAGCAAAATAGCCTGGAACGCTCCTGGCACACTTCACTTTAGAGAAAAAACAGAAATGATAGGCAACAATTTAAAAATGGTTGTTATAGGTCAACACCCTTTTAAAAGACATGAAGGCAGAACCTATCTGCAGTATGGACTTGTTTCATACCCACGGCGAGAAGCAGGTCTCTCAGGGCTCCAGATGTTTCCCTCTGGATGCTCTCCTCCATCTCGAATCCAGACAGCTTCATGTAAGCATCAAACACTGAAACACACAGGTTCAAAATTAGTCAGATTATTATGTGAAAGTGCAAAATAATTACAGTAGCACCTGTCAACTGTCTCTCACACATACACACCTTTCCTAAGATGTTCAGCACTCCGGTTGCCCAGGATGGTGACGAATGCTTGTTCATCAGTGCCAAAATGCTGCTCTCCTGCCTTGAAGAGGGCCTAAAACCACAGAAACATGTTTCTGTTACACCTCGTTTGTCCTTTAAAAAGCAATTAAAAGAGACTCTTAAAGAAGCATTACACCAATTTTACATGTCAAAGTCTTTCTATTTTTCACCAGTCAGAGACCACTACACAGCTACCAAAGAGTTCAAATGAATTCAAGTGCTGTCATTCACGTGGCTTGACTCCGAACTTGAAAACAAAAGATGAACTTTAATATTTAGGCCTAATTTAAAGATTTTTAATGAAGAGCATATTATACACACTAGGGCTGTGGAGATGACACCAGATAGTAACGTATGTTTTTGGCTAAAGCAGCAAATGAAATACCTGACAACTCAAAATACACGCAGATGCAAAAGTCAAAGAGCAACGATCAATGTTACTACTGATTAAAAAAAAAACACAACTGAATGATTGTACTTTTCTGCCTTTTTAACATCTTTTAAATTCAACTTAGAAATTTTGAGAGCATTTTTACTTGCTTCTTCCACTAGAGGGCGTCACAACATCATTACACACCACTTTTACAAACTGCAACCCTCACCTCCACAACAGTCACATTCATAAAACACTCTTCTCATCTTGCTCAAAGCCCAACAGTTAGATCCTATCTACAAACACATGTGACAGTCACACCCTCAGACAAAAACACAAAGACACCATTGATGGTGAAAGCAGAAATGTTTACTGACCAGCAATGAACAACTGACTCACCTGAGCATCATTCTCGATCTCTCCCCCCTGGATCCCCTTCTGCCTGTTTGCCTAGGGAGAGACAAGACATTTCGATCAATTAATCAATCAATCAAACAATCAGACTTTGTAAGTTTAGCACTTTTCATACAAACACAATGTGACATAAAGTGCGTTACACAATAAAAACAATAACCCCTCCTATATCCACGCACAAAGCAATATATGACCATATTATAAATAAAGGACTCAATAAAAATAGAAATTCAAGAACTGAGGAACACCATTATAAATCTCAATAATCTGCAATGAGGAAACATCCGAGGAATTAAAATGATAAAATTCAGTATAAGAGGAAGAGGAGAGGTTTACCTGCAGCAGAATAACCAGAAGTCTCTTGAAGTGACCTGAAGTGTCACCACATACATCCTCCTCCAGGTTGTCGTCATATTCTGAGGGAAACAGGTAAAGACACACATGTAGTCTTAATTAAAAAAAATAAAAAAGGTTTCCTTGATTTCTGTAACACTCTTTTACAATTGCTGACTCACACAATTTCAAACTACTGTATTTTCTCACTCAAACTCAATTGTGTGCATATTTACGTACTGTTGTAAAACCTGTTACATTTATGTTGAAAACCTAAAACATAACAAAATTACTGTAAATTAGACTGTTTTTCTGCATTCTCTAAATCTAAGCTCAAGCTCCATTTAATTTTTGTTTAACTCAGAAACATCTGTTGATCCGGTCAACTTTTTTTATGTATATATATGAAATATACCCACAAGAACTATATAATTACTATGAGGAAAAACATCAGTACATGGGAAGAAAAGTACTTCACTTCAGTTTGTGGGTTCCCTCTAAGTTAATAATTACGACTGGCAGCTTCTCTTGAACCATCTTTGCAAACTGTGATGAAACCATAAACTTGTGACCGACCCATTTACATGCGCTTCACACGCAACACTGATAGTGTCTAAACAGGAAATTTTACTGTGAACAACAGGAACACACGATTTTCTGCCAAAGTCAAAAAACTATTGATTGCTTCACATGAGAGATCGTTGTATTTTGTGTTCTTCTCACTAGTTTAAAGTGAGTTTTTGACTGTTATATTGATTCAAAATAATAACTGAGGATTTTCTTTCACAACTTTGACTTTTTTACTTATTTTGTCTTGTATATTTAATGTCATAGATAAAAAATTAAGATTAAAAAACATTTTATGAGTATTAAATACAGTTACAGACTAAAGTTTTAGTTAAATCACTGATCATGATAAGTTAAACCAAATATGACCGTAGGATAAACAACAACATCAACATGTTTACGATCTCAGGTGAGTTTATCATCCAGTGTTAGTGTGTGTGAGCGTGTGTGTGTGCGTTACCCTGTCTGTAACCAGCGATGATGTCCTTCACCTGCTGACATGTTCTGGAGGAAAGAATCTCCACCAGCACCTTCTCATCTGTTCCTGCCCCCTACAGGTGAAAGGGGGGAAATGTCACAGACTTCACAATTCAGTTTCCAGCTGCTATGTCTGCTAACATTTCTGTACACATCTGGTAACTGTAGCACTTACCTTGATGGCATTGCGAAGTGATGTCACATCATAAGCAATGGGTGGGGTCATCAGACCCACAATCAGGGTCTCGAATTTGCCTCCGAGCTCTCCCTTCAGGTCGCTGACCAGATCCTGTCATGCAGATACAAAATGTTCTTTAGTTGGTTCTGGTGCAGCATAAATGTGTGACTGCACCGCAACGTTATGCAGTGAAGGATTTTTATGGTTGTTGTGTGCAGCTGGATTATTTTTTGCTACGGTTAGTGTGTAACCCTGTTATGTAATTTATACTGTGTGTTTCTGCTGATCGCTTGACCATGACAAGTTGGAGATTTGATATTGTGAGTGGTCAGTAGTTTCAAAGACCTCAGTAGGCTTCAAATGAAAAGCTTGACCAGCCTCTGACACACAGTCCATGCCACATTTGCAAAACATGAAAAGTGTGTGGAGGTGAGGAAGTAGGAGGGTTTGAACTTCAATTCTTGACATACATACTCTTACCTTTCCAAACAGAGTTTTGTAGGTGGCCTTGATCTCCTGCCTCTGGGCGTTGCTGCGAGCCGTCAACAGCTGCAAGATGGAATCCTCATCAGTCCCTATGGCAACAAGCACCAAGGTTACTCAGCAGCTGTGAGTGTTTGTTTAGAATTATTCTCACACGATATACGTATTACATAACAATGAGCATACTGTATAAGTATACGCTTGATTACAAGTATTTCACCCACATAATTACAGCCTTCATACGTATAGACAGCATGTGTGTATGCTCACAGTGTCGCGTCTCAAGTTTCAGCTCTTTGCTCATGTGTTTATGACTCACTCCAGTCTGGGCGGAGCTCAACACAGACCGCAGCGTTTACTACAGTAATTGTTCAGACAGGAACTCCTCAAATAACACTCTCTCATTGGTCTGTTGTAGGAGTACTACAGACTGACGTGCCTTCGGCGTATCAGATAACACTGTGCTCATAGCAGAAACGTTACACAGTACACACAGGCAAACACACACATCAGCTTACCCAGCCCTTTCATGGCCTTGTGCAGGACCTCAGCATCCTCACTGGCTTTGAAGTTTCCGCTGGCTTTCACAGTTCCTCTGCTGGCCTGCAACATGGTAAAGGTGCACAAAGGAGGATTATAATGGCGAAGATTTTCCAAAGTTATGTCTTTTTCATGTCTTTTTTTATACAAACATTTGTTTTTGTAGAGCAGCCTGATACTGTGTCCCCACAGACACTTCTGTTTCTGGCTTTCTCCCTTTGTATCATGGCAGAGTGTCCTTTATGTCCTTTATGCTTAGATTAAAATAAGAAGTCTCAGATTTGTTTTGTGCATACACTGATCAAAGATGTCCCCTTTATAAAATAACAGAATATACTGTATCCTTTTCTGAGATACAAATATCAAATATGAGACACTCATCGAAGATTTCCTCCCTTAAGGGCTAAGGGTTACTAAACAACCTTAATGCCGTGACGACTTGCAGCTCCATGGAATCCATTCAGATGTGCACACACGATATCTCATTAAACCACTTTATTCACACATTCCCATTTCATCAAAAGCATGTTCTCACATCATTCTTTAGCCTTGGAACTGTCAACCATACCTCAAATTTATTCGGTGGTTCAAATGTGAAGGATGAAGTGAAACAAAATGGCAATTCAGTCCGATTATCTGGCTAATCATTTCTCTCAGTGTGGAAAAAATATTTCTAAACAGCAGCCTGACTGATACTGAAGATTGTATCAATGTGATAAGGCTGAAAAAACATTAACTTTCAGATCGATTTTAGTAAGTGTTTACAACCGTGACAATGCTCCAGTCACTGCGGTCACTCCCTAAAACTCTGACATATTAGCAACAAAATAGTCAGGCGGCTGCTTCGTGTTTCAGGGGGAGAAATGTTTAGAGAGGAAAACCACGGGAATGTCTCTGGAATTTTAACCCTAAAAACCAGAACAACCAGGACTCTGTCTTTCTCTGCTGACACTTGCCTTTTTCAGAAACACACTCACCACCACAAGCTAAACAAAATCTAATCAAGCAGATGGCTGCTTGGATAAACAAGGAGATATTTAGACGACAACACAACACAATGCAGATAATTCCCACTGGAGTGTAAGACACCGATTCTAGCCGCTACAGCCGAGTCCTGTGGAGCTTGTTCAGACATGACTGAGGTGGTGGTGGGGGGGGCTTCTGATGGAGGTATGTTGACCCTATGTACAGAGGCTGTCACAATGGTATCTCTGCTTTAGAGCACAGGCAGTGACATCACACAGGTCTTATCATTCTCCTCCTACATTCATGGACTGTGGTTACCATAGAGACAGTACACAATCCATGTAGTCACTCTTGTATGAAGTCCTCTATCATAGTGTCATATAATGAATGTTAATTTAATTTAATGTTAACTGTTAACAGAGCTTGAATGTGAATATTACTCCTTCGCAGATTAAAAAACGAGGCTGGTGTTGTTCAATATTTTTCTTATTGTGAACAAATCCCATTAAATGACCAAACCCAACAATGTGTCTCTCTATACCACTCCCTTACCTATAGGCAGGACTGTGACTGCGATGAGAACCAAGAGATCATGTCCTCTGTATTATTTTAGTTTAATTCAAGTTGCAGTTTACACTTCATAATTTAAAGTTACACATAGTGGGTTGCAGAAAACTTGGATACAAAAATGCAGAGACTCAGTGTCCTCAACTTTGACAATTTCCAGGCAGAAAAAAAATGAAGAAATACAGTAGGTACACTAATAATGGAGTTTTTAGTGAAGGAGGAGATGTATTGTGTCTATGAGTTAAACTTTTCAAATGATCAATATTTACATTTTCATATATTCTGGATTCTTCAGTGAGGGACAGGGCGTAAATCATTATTCAAAGCCGAATATTGTTATATGTTTTAAAACTTGTCAAAGTGGATCTTTATTTGTATAATATGAAAATTAATACAAATGAACATTAAATTTTCCAAGAGTTTCAGTTCTCTTTAAATGAGGGAGGAGGCTGCCTGAATTTATGACCTCAGTTTTCCAAAAATCCTGCAGCCGTGGTACCAAGCCCATTTTTCCCATTGAAGACTTAAAGCTTTAAATATGTCACAAATATATAGTAGCAGGTTTTAAAAAAAAAAGCTTCGTAACTTCCTAAAACAGCTGGGCACTGTAGTATTTAGCAAATGTCACTCAAACAGGAGTGAATAGTGCATTTGTCACGGACTTTTTTCAGCTGCAAATACAAAGCTACAATTCAAATACAGGTGCAAGTTAGTATTTACAGCTACAGGGCTGTGCACAGTAATGTGGGATTGACTCAGAATAAACTACAGCATCCTTAACCATGTCCCCCCGTGTAAAGGTCTGGCTCACTGATTCGTTTTAATAGTTTTTGCCTAACAGCTGAACTCTGCGCTACAAAGGAATATGCCACATCAGGCTCCGGCTACACGGACAACAGTTGTTAGTAAGATCAATTCATTGTTGGTCTTTTCACTGGATTTGCTGACAACAAGAAAAACAGATTACCACCAGATCTATCTTTTAAGTCAAGTTAGATCTTAGTCCTATTAAAACTGACCACTGTGAGTTTGGTTTATAACCCCAGAGTAAACTGCCTGCAGACTACAGAAGCGTCAAATCATCACGACTGACTGTCGTCATGAATATAAACAGAATTTTTATGCTAACCGACCAACTCCACCCTGACATGCAAAAAAAGAACCGATTCCCCTTTAAGAGAGGGAGGCCGGCTTCTAACTCCAGACTAGACGTGGAAATGGGAGTATTAAACAGAGAGAGAGAGCTGGAGAGACCCACCCGAACGGAATACAGCCCATATGAGTCATACACTAAACTTCCCAACTTCCCCAGAAGAAAACTCTTCACAGCCCCACAAACATGCGCACTTAACACACGCTCACACACACACACACACACTTGTCTTTCTATATTTGCAAGGACCCTCACTGACGTAATACTTTCTGTAGCCCCAAACCCTAAACTTAATCTCAACTAAATGCCAGACCCCAACTTTTAGAAAACCTAATCCTAACATTAACCTTAAAAACTATCTTCAAACTGCATTTTGAAGTAATAAACAGCCAACATGTCCTCTAACTGGTCCTCACAAACATAGCAATACAAGTCCATCCACACATGCACATTTAAAGATTAATAATTCATAATTAGTGAAGGAGTCCATTTGACAAATTCTCTGTTAAGCTACACAGAATTACAGAAACTAGTCACAGTATTTATTCAGTTGCATGTACATGGTTTATTTTACACAGATGTTCTGTCATTGATTCAACTTACAAAAGATACTGTTATGTTTAGTGGAAAGTGGAAAGATATCTAAACTTTATCCAGAGCGAATAAATATCCATCTGTAATTGACTTATCCTTACCAGTCAGATGAAATATCTTAGCATTATATAATGTGGAATAAAGTGGGCGTTGTCTTGGAGTTCACAGGGTAAAAACAGCTGTGAGTCATACATTTGCATAAATAACGGATTTTTACAAAAACTATTTTGAAGTTGAATTATTGTTGTCATCCGTTTAATATGAAGTTTGTCGTGTTTCTTTGGGCTGACAAGTGATAAAGTCTGAAGAGGAGAGAAGAGAAAAAAGTATGAAGTGAAAGTGACTCACCATTTCGTCAGTCTTGTAGGTTTATTCAACGGTAAGAAAAGGATCTATTGAAGAGAGAAAAACGTTGAGACAAATACCAATCTCCCTCTGCATAGCACAAGTATTTACTTAAAACGCCAGTTATTAACTTGTGTTTCTCATCAGTTTTCTTCATTTCTCTCAACAGTAGCTGTCAAACTTCCGTGGACCAGACATGTCCGTCTTTTGTCAACAGGTAGACCCCGGCTGTCCCCGCTCACCTGATGCTGCTGAACTTCTCTACTTAAGTTAAAACGACAAACTGAAAGTGCTCCGGTGATGTGGTGTAACTTACCGCAGAGCAGCAGCTGACAGATGGAGCACAGGGAGCAGACACACAGAGAACCGACAGAGAGTGAAGAGAGCAAGAGAAGAAGGACGGCGAGAAGACACACTCGGAAAAAACTCGCTGCGCGTGAGTGTGTGACTGGTGCGCGTGTGTGCGCCACACCCAGTTGTAGCACAGCCCTGCTCCCGAAGCACTCTGGGAAATGTTGTTTTTGATGTTTTGAGGCTTTATTTTTTCACCATAATCTTACATTGTTCGGTAGCAGCAGAATGGATGTCGTCTGATACTGTTCTGTGGTTTTATAAACCTTTTTCCCTTTTTCGTAAATGACACTTTGGCGTGCTACAGCAGGAAAAGCACAGGTGTAATTAATTTAAACGTGATGGCCCTGAGGCCATCATATCAAAATGAGTTTTATCTGTGCTTCCTGTCATGACCCCAAAGCCACAGTCAGAAACAGTTCTGATGACTGTGCTGAGACTGAACTAAACCACTAAAGTTGAAGGCTGTAAAACCAAACCAATAAGCTGAAAGACACTGAAACGATCCATAGAGCAGAGAGGAGCTGCAAAAATAATTATCTGTGGGTTTGTCACTTGAGTGACCCCTTTCACATCAAACATAGTTATTTGATCCATTGTTAATATCAAAATATTGATTAGTGTAGCTTTAAAGTACATAGTTCAGTAAATCCAATCACAGTGCAGACAACAGGACAGACGCTGTGTTAACACCCACAAGTCAAAGACTATGATCATACTCCATATGTCTAGCAACTTCTTTTGTTGACCCATACTGAAAATATCTAAGCAATACAACTACAGATTGTAATCATTCATGTAGCATATATACCGAAGACAGAGATACAGATCAATTGGTCAGTTATGTTCTTGTTTTAGTTTTGGCTGTATAACTTGCCAACTTTATTTAGGTCAAGGAAATAAGGTAAAAATAAAGTTTAAATCAAGGAATAATTGAGATTACTGCACCAAACAGAGTTTTTCACTAAAGCACTGGATTATTTCTGAGACTTGACTGTAATTAGATAGATAGATAGATAGATAAATAGATAGATAGATAGATAGATAGATAGATAGATAGATAGATAGATAGATAGATAGATAGATAGACTAAGGGCCAGAGCACCACCAAAGGTTTGTAATAAAAGAATCTAAAGTGTTGTTTAAAGTTCATAATAATGTTTATGTACCAATAATTCAAAGTCATAATAATTAAATATAAACATCAGGTGACATCAGGTAAGACTGACACCAGAACTGTTATCACAAGGGCAAAACATAGGCCTACTCATTAAAGAATGTCACCATAGAAATATATTGATTTGCATTGTTTCTACCATGAATGCTATCCATTATCTCCCCTTTTGCTTTGGCATGTATGGAATCTACATGCCATGTCAATAAATCACCAAGTAACTGAACTGAGAGCTACAGATCAATTCTAACAAAGACACTTAACATAGTGAGAGAGACGGAGAGACATAGAGGGAGAAGACAGAGGGTGTGTTTAATATTTTAAAAGCAAACATATAGTTATGTGTGTATTTTGACAAAAGATTAGGCTTACTCAAATTTTTAATTCACAGAACAGACTTTTAAAGCAGATGGATGATCTTTTATTTTGAAAGAGCAATAAATGAAACATCTTTTTTTTAAACATGTCAATACATATGAAAATGCTCCACTTTAAGTAATAATTTGTGTCTGATACAGTTTAATTGTGCTCAAATAATCGAAACCAGCTGTAAATGTAGTTTAAAACCCTCCTCTGAAAACATGACCTACCTTTGCATTATTTTTTATCATTTACACTGGTTAAAAATATTTCAAACATTCTGAAACTATACAGATGGAAAATTTTAAATATTTAAATATCCACTAAACACACACATTAGGCATCCAGGCTCATTCACACATAATCCGTTTTGAGGTAGCAGGTGAAGGTCACAGTGCATTGTCACTTTCTGTATCTGTAGCGTTGTGATTCTGCAAGTAAAAACCAAAGCAACAGAGCTAACAGCATGCTGAGTGAGACAAAGAGACTAAAATACACCACCGTGCTCCATCCCCAGCCTGCTGGTAAAGGAGGCACACCATTCACCTCCAAAATTTGTGCTGGGATAGGCATGCTGGTGTGCACAGGTGTGAACCGGTTTCTTTGTTGACTGGGAGATGAAAAGTGAACTCTCCACCATTAACCCTGCTGGTGATGCACAATAACTTTCTCCAGGTCTCCACAGGTGAATATTTAGTTTTCTTTATCTTCTGAGGACCACAATTATTCCATGAACCTCATTGGCACCGACTATGTTGTTTTTACCAGCTGTTCAAACAGAAACCTATAATAGATAGCTACAATCAAGTTTCTTTAAGAGCAAAGATCTTGATCAAAGCAACAGGTCTAATAATAATTTTGTCTGAAGAGAGTGACTACATATCTGTTGAGATGATGACTCACCAGTGTGCTCTGTTCTCTGAGTGGTTAATCCACATTCAAAATAAAATCAAAAATGAAGACAAAAATAAGAGTTCTTGTCTCGCTTGTCTTCTTCCCCTCAATTTTCATAGAACACTGTCTCACTGTTGCTTACCCCTTTTAAACCAGCCTATGAATGTACCATTTAAACACTCAGACAAACAGATGGACAAATAGACACACATAGAATAAATCACCAACTACCCATATCCCTCTGACCTATGAACCTATCAGCCCACAGAGACAGAGTGAGATAGCCTGTGGGCTATCTCACTCTGTCTCTCACTCTCATAAACACACTCACCACGCACAAACACACCCTGAAGGTGTGTATGATCGATACTTTGTTGGACCGTCTGTCTTCATGTCTGATTAAAAGATATCTCAGCATGGCATGTTGTAGCTTTTCTGCTACTAGCATGCATTTTGGAAATATCTCAAAAAGGCCTAGTGACACAATTAATATGTGACATTATACAATATAGTCTTTAAGTTATACATGATCAAATTACAGCTGCTGCACTTCCATGTATCACAAATGTTTTATCTGAAAAGCTTTTAAAGTTATGGTCTCAAAGGCATTGTTTACAGTATATCATAAAACAATAAGAACCTAAGAGTCCATGCTCTTTTTGGGAATATCAGGCATGCAATAATCACTTAGAAGGCAAACAAACAATAACAAAACAAAACAGACAAAATTAAAAAAAAATTAATATAAAACAAGTGTATAATTTATTCACACCAATTCTCTCACTATCACTACTCTTCATATCACTATAACCATACTTGTGAAACATAGTTGTGCAGATTATAGTGCCACCAGGAGGAAGGAAGAGTGGAAAGCCACATAGCCAAAACAAATTAAAAAAGACCCATGTGTGTCCCATGCACACAGAGCATTTATGTATTTTCACAGCCTGGCTCTTACAGTCATGACAAGGAGGGAGACACACCATTTTAAGAAGCAAAAATAAGTAGTTTATTTAACAGAAATCAATCAAAAAGTATAATTAACAAATGGCTGCAAATCGTGGAGTTTGGATATCAGTAAGATCAGTGTGAAGTGCATGATGTGTGAGTGGTAAACCGATGTGTGTGTGTGTTGCAAAGTGCATAAAATAAACAAACAGGAACAAAAAAAAGGGAACTGAACGGCATCACATTGCCAGCGTGAATGCCTGCAGAGCGAGGGAGAGAGAGAGAATGAGTGACAGTGACCTGATTTTACAGGCTGGTGAACACCGGGCCCAGGTGCCACCAGGAAGCACTGATGATGAGGTTGCATAAGGCTTAGGCCTCTGCCACACAAACAGCAGGGGTCACCACAGTATACACTTTTATTCCCACTGACACGGATAGGTACCAACAAGAACCATCAGGTGTTAAATCAGATCGGTGCTTACAGAAGCAACGACATGAACAAACAGGTGCAAAAAACTGGGAAAACAGGAAACGCAAAGTAATATCCCACTGGCAGACACCATAACTGGTGTTAACCAACCGGTATGTAACTGCAGGCAATGAACAGTCAAATTCTCACAAACTGTGCAAACCTCTTGAGTAACAAGTGCCTGAATGTATGTGGATTTTACAACTGCACTCAATGCTCTACATACAGTGAAATGCTCACTGTTGGAACAATAGCAGCACCCTAAGGTGACAATTGGCAACTGCAGTCTGTAATTTATTGGTTGTTTTTAGCCTCAGGGTACACTATGGCAAAGCTTGGCATAGACCTAAAGGTTTGTGACTTAAATATACAATCCTGGAGTAGACAGCTGTACATCAATTTACAAGGAAGTAACATTGAGTTTTAAAGGCAGTTGGCAAAAGTGGATTGTTGCAGTGACAGAGACAGTTGTAGAAAACACTCTTCTGCCTGCAAAAGGTTCAATTATTTTCTTTCTTTCTTTTTTTTTTTAAATAACTGACAAACACTGATATTTAACTATTTTGAAATGACCAGTCCTTCACTGTGTTCATGGTTTTATAAGTTGAATCTGAATTTCTAGTAAGCATTTCATTCACGTGCACTGCGATAAGAAAAATGTAGGTGTAATTATGTACAAAAAGGTGGAAAATTTAATTTTACAAGAAGCCATATAATAGTCACTTGATTAATAACTAGATATTGAGACAATATGGACATAACCCTTTTTTGCAGTATTACTGTAGCCTGCCTATCCCATTCTTTTTGTAAATAAATGAGCTGCAGCAGTCTAATGTTTGATTGCATGGTAATTTATAGTTGATGTGTGTGAACTTGCCACAGTGGTTACACAACCTTGGAAAATGTGAAACTTAAGCGTTACTGAAATAAATAGCACTACACGCCTGTGTAAAAGTAACTGTGAATCCAAAAGTCTGATGTTTAACCCATTACAAGAAACCATTGTTTATAAATACGTCACACCTTTCTTTCTAGAAAGAACTTGATTTAACCAGCGTGATTTCACATTTAGCGGTGTGTTTTAACGTAAATCTACTTTTAATAAAGATGAAATTCCTTCTAAGGTGTCACTACATATCTTAATGTTTAGCATGTAAAACCTACCGTTTGAATCATATCAATATCTCTCAATAACACAGCTAAATCTGTACACCACCGGTAATTTGATATGAACCCACCCCCCTGTCTGCCGGTAAGATGGTATGACCGGCAGCATAAAGTACGGGGACGCTCTGTTACTTCAACTGAGAGCTGCTAAAACCCACAGACAAGACAACGTGAACTTGCAGAGCTACAATAAAACACTGCAAAAATGGAGTGGACTGCGATGGAGATCAATCCCGAGGTGGGCAGATAACTTGTGTTTTATTAACTTTCTGAAATCGGTTTCACAGGTAGCACACTCACCTGCTATTTTTCTGTTTATGTCGTTTCAGATGCTGAACAAGGTGGGTAACAAACGTTAGACGCAGAGTTATGTCGACATATTGGTAAATATTTTTGTTTCAACGGTCGGGTAAGTTTCACAGTAGCTAGCTAGTGAGAACATTTAAACCGTTAGCGAAGATGACCATTAAAAAACGACACCAGGCCACTACGTAGCGGCCATGATATCAGTACAGTCATAGTGATATTTTCAACTGTTATATATAAAAAAAATAAATAATAATAATAATAATAGTAATATCAAAAGGAGGCGCGACAACAAACAGAAGAAACGTTTATGTAATTTTAATGAGCAGCAGCATCTTCACAGCGCTGCCCCCTGTGTCTGGGCTAAAGGGTGTGGTCTCACTGGACCAACACAACGCAGCATCTTTAAACAGACTCAGTGGGGGTGGGGGGGGGTCCTTGATAGACGTCGTTACTGTAACCTCAACTGTTTGACATCCACTTAAAGCATCGTGTTTTGTTTATTTCCTCGCCGTATGTTTCAGATGATGAGCAAGCTAGGCGTGGGTGAGAGCTGGCGCTTCGTAGATGTGCTGGGGCTGGAGGGTGAGCAACTCTCCGCCGTCCCGAGACCATGCTGTGCCCTGATGCTACTCTTCCCACTGACACAACAGGTGATAATGATGATGAGGTGGTAGTGGTAGTGCTGGTGGTGGTGGTGGTGGTGGTGCCCGAGGGTGGGGTGAGCCAGTGGTAAACAGGCTGTCTGGGGTGGGGTGAGACTGAGATGCAGGGAGGGCATGGAGAGGGAGAAAGAGCTGCAAGACTGGGATAATGAGGAAGTGATTCAGCATATGCTTACCTTTTTTTTCTGTGAAATCTAATTACCCTGTCAAACAGGCTTTTAACTCCTAACAGTTAATAGTTCATTTGTTAATTTTGCAATGAATCAAATGTTCAATAGGTCCACAAAATGTAAGAAAATTGTGAAAAATACCCATCAGCTCAAGATGAAAACTTCAAATGCCTCGCTTTGTCTTATCAACAGTTCAAGACCCAAAGAAATTCAATTTACAAGTAAAGCTACAACAATTTATTGAGCATCAGAAAAATAACCTACAACCCTAAAGACATTGTCACAGGCATTTCTAACTGGTTTCTGATGTTATACAGACCAAACAATGAATCAATTATTTAAGAGGATAATCAGCTGATTATTAGATTATTAAAAAAAAACATTATTTGCAGCCCTACTTACCATGATATAGACTAGAGAAAAGCAGATAATCCTTACATTGGAGAAGCTGTAAGTAGAGATTTTTTTGTGTTTAAATGAGTAATTAATTTTAAATTTTTTTCTGTTCTGTTGATTGCCATTTCCAGTTCTGTTAATTCATGTGCAAGTGGCAGAATTGGCTGCACGTTGTGTTCTCACAGGCAGATGACAATGACCGTGTGTGTGTGTGTGCGTGTGCGTACGCGGGCACGCTTGTGTTTTGTCTGTGTGTATGGCAGCATGAGTCTTTCAGACAGAAGCAGGCAGACAAGGTTGCAGAAAACTCTGAGGTTTATTTCCTGAAGCAGACAGTAGTCAATTCCTGCGGCACCGTCGCTCTGCTGCATGCTGTGGCCAACAACAAAAGTAAACTGACTTTTGGTGAGTAAAATTGAAAAAACATATTGTTACAATAGTGAGAACAATAACTAATATTTGGTTATAAAACAAGCATAATGTTGTTGTCAAACCTGCTCACTCATTCCTAAAGCTGAAAATCAAATAGAAATTTGATATTGTTTTTTGAGTTTGGGATTTTACCAACATATAAAATACAGTGGCTTCTCTCAGGACTGTGACCAGGGGGCTACTTTCAAATTTTCTAACCAAAAAATAAATGTATATTCAAGTATATTGTTAGCAGGTATGAAGCCACAATGCATGTACTCAAATATTTACCGAATTTTACTGGAAAGAGAAATTAAGTGAATAGTAAAAATGAAGTTATTTGGTGTGGCAGGTTGTAATTTGAGACAACTTCATATAAATGAATGCCATGTTATTGATTAAGCTAATGCTGCTCTTGGTGTTTTCAGATACTGACTCTGCCTTGAAGAAGTTTCTAGATGAGACTGCAAACATGTCTGCCAATGACCGTGCCAAACATCTGGAGAAAAACAAGGTAATGCTGCTTTATGTATTGTTATATGTAAGGCAATGAACTTTCAAGTTCAACTATTACATAGCGTGTACTGCAAATCTGAAAAACAGAGGGTAAAGTCTCTTGTATCATCTTACAAGACTATTTTGCACCACAATCAAAACTTTTCTTTTTTTTTTCTTTGTGGTTGTGTGTGTATATGATATATACTGTTTTAAATAAGAATATAAGATACACACAAAATATCAAATAAAATAGTCACAACTCAGTAAATCGCCCATACTTAAAATGTGCCACACCAATATTTCAACATGTGATTATATCTGAGACGATGATAGTTTATTTCACTAAGTGGGTAGTTTTATGAGTTATCAAAAAGTGCATTTAAAAAAAAAAAAACTTAAATAAACAAATCTCAAGTTTCTAGAATCTGTGGGACTGTTGTATAACCTTCATGTTATGTGAAGGCCACTTGGGGGCAGCAGACACTGCTAAATCCTTGTCACTAGAAAGGACAGTTTGCCTTTGATATACAGTAACAACATTGTAAAAGTCTTTGGAACTTGTGTTTTTGCTTTCCTTGCTACATTGCTAATTTGTCACGTTGCTATTAAAAACATTTTTGAATGTGTATTTTAAAGCATAAAATGATCAATGGTTAGCAGTATTAAATTGATGTGTTTTTTTTTTTTCTCCAGGCAATCACTGAAGCTCACAATGAGGTTGCAGTGCAGGGCCAGTGTAGGGTAAGAGACTTAACCACAACATCCACAGCTACCAATGACTGATATCTTATAATCTTTTCAGACAGCAACATTCTCTCAATGTTTGACATGTTGGACCCATTCATATGAGACAGCTGTCACCCTGCTTGTCACTGTTTCATAGATTCCAGTCTGCAGTATATTTTCATACACATTATTGATAAACCTGAGAATTGCATTGAATTATGTTAAATAATTACCTGATAAAAGTTAAATTTCAGTTTCATCTCTCTGTCTATATGCTTGTTCCCTCTCTCTTGATATCCCATGCATGAGCTGGAGTCTGGGTACAACAGAGATGAGAGACTTTGTATTTAAAGCAGATGTAGTGTTGATGGCAAATATTTGCTATGCAGTGCTTGTCTTTTCTGAAGCTTTTTCATATCACAGTATTTACTCCAATTATTACTTCCACATATCTCAACTTTCACAGCCGGAAGCCGACAAAGTCAACTTCCACTTTATTGCCTTTGTCAATGTAAATGGACAACTTTATGAATTTGGTAAGCATGTCTACACATCATGTACATTCCTGTATGTATTTTGCATTGGACAGAGTCATTGGATTCCCAACTATTGTATTTGTTTTTCAGATGGAAGAATGAATGGACCAGTGAATCATGGAGGCACCAAAGATGAATCCTTCATAACGGTATGTAAAAGTATAATCACCTGACCTTTTCAGACTCATGGTCTCTGATGAGTCATGGTATCAGACTGGAATAGGGAGTGGCTGTTCCTGAGTGTCTTGATTCAATCGATAAACTTGGCTAATGCACACTGAAATATATCTCCTGGATGAATCATACAAAAAGACTGGTGAAATATTAATTTAACTGCAATTTAAGCAGTGCTGTTTTCTGCCAGTCATGTTTCACTTCAACCCTCAAGCCATGTTAGCCAAGTCTGTTTGTTAATTATTAGATAATTAACAAAGGTTTAATCTCTTTAGGAAAAGCATGATGAATATCACTAATTCAACCAGAACAGAAGTTCTTAGAGTCACAATTTGCTTATGTGCTGCAGAAGTCTTCTAAAAGGCTCTGCTGAGCACAGATGTGGCATCTTTTCTCCTTTTAGTTTGTCACAGAAAACTACCACAAGAGGGCTCCACATGCATTAGTGATGAAAATGCAGAATTGAATGTTGGGATGAATTACTGTATTTCATTTAAAGGAAGAACTACTGAAATGTATAAGTAAAGGTAGAGATACCCACTGAGATTAATATTTAAATTGATGTCCTACATTCATAATTTTGCTGGAAAGCTGAATTAATATTTGTTCAAATACTATCGATGTATCAGAAATGTGATGATATTTTAAGGACCTGCTTTTTCAGCTATACACAACATTTTATTATGAACATTCAGAGGCACTTTACTCAGCTTGAACGGTCTAATAAGTTGATAAAATGTAAAGCCTGTAAAACCAGCCTTAAAACCCCGGAAAAATTTAAGCTTCATTTCATGACAGATGAGGTTACTAGAATTTAATTTAATCAGGTGTCAGGAGTTTAGTATCTCTATTTGAAAAGTGCAAAGTTTAAACTTCCCTTTTTAAAATGTGCTGTATTTCTAAATATAGTGGATATATAGACTTATCTCATTTCTCTTCCGTTTTTCTTTTTAATCGTGTCCAGGATGCAGCCAAAGTGTGCCGTGGATTTATGGAAAGAGAGCAAGGCGAAGTACGTTTCTCCGCAGTGGCTTTTTGTCACAGTTAGATATTTGGTTGGAAACAGAACCAAATTGTAAACCAAAATGTCTTGGAGCATTCACATGACAAACACAATCAGCAGGCATCCAGAATGACCTGTGTACACATACATCTGCAGACACTATGCACTATAAAGCACATGTTGTTTCCACATATTGCACACTCATCTCATGAACAAAGCATTCTTTAGCATTAGCACATGTACACACAAACACACACACACACACAAAAAAACATTTTGTTCTGCTAACACCAACTGATACATGCTTGCCCAGACCTTTTTATGTGATATCATTTAGCAGTAAAAATTGTAAAATATGAGGTCAGACCTCACCACTGCTTGTGGGCATGTGTGTATCTTTTTTTGCAACTTTTTTTGTACGTAATCACTGGTGCATCTGTGTCAAACTCAAAAGACTGATGCTTAAATACCTTTTGTGCCAATAAGAGTGAGGAGGAAAAGGCAGAAAACTTGGTTAGGGAAACTTTTTGCCTGTTTGTTTGAATGCCTTCGGTTGCTGTGTGGTTGAGCTTGTTAGGATCTGACATTCCTCAGAAGAGCCCAAATGTATCCGTAGGAATAATTTAACCATTGTTCAGAGCATGCACGCAACCTTTTGAGTCGTGTTCTTGGGTGTCACACTGACATTTTTCGGAGAAACTGAAGTTTTCTGCCAGAAGTTAGAATTTAAAGTACACGATTGAAGTGATAGTGGTGGATTACAGATATCGTCTTTATTTAGGTCACTGTCAACAATCCACAAAAGCTCAAATAGTCAGATGCACTTGTTACTGTGCAAGTTTAACACAAAAAATACAAAACATTCAATCAAATTATGGACCATCCAAATTAAGTGCTACTGTATGTTGGGTTGTTATTGTGCAGTGCAGGGTGATTAGTACTGTATGTCTAGGTTGTGCTCAAATTGTTTACCTTTCTGCACTTTCCAAAATACTGTGTTGCTGTAGTTCTGCTGGTGATGCAGCTGTGGGAATTCAATAAAGCAACCATTAAACTTGTATGTGTCTCCTGCTCTGTTTGTATTAGAACAATGAGAATCCTGCTTGTGCACCAGCCTTCTAATCTACGTCAAGTAACCTATGTTGGATTTAAAGTATGCGATGTCAGATGTTCCAAGATGGATGTCAGTGTTTTGAGTTCTTTTAAATACACCTAATAAATTACAAAAAACTATTTTCCCAATATGATCTAGTTATTTTGATTTTATATTTTGCATGTAAACTTTTCCAGAGCTGCAGTTATTAGTCGATCAATTGATTAGTTGATCAACAGAAAATTAATTGCCAACTATTTTGATAATCAATAATGTTAGTGTCATTTTTCAAGCAAAAAAGGTCAAATGTTCTCCGGTTTAAGCTTCTCAAATGAAAGAAAATAAGCTGTTTTTCACTTATAGCAGTCAGTGTTATATAACAATCAATTGAATATCTTTAGGTTCTGGACAGTTTTTAACATTTCATGGACTAAACAATGAATCGATTATGAAAACTATAGTTGTGGCCCTAAACCTCTCAGGCTCTTGCCTTAAAACCCATATTCTTTTCTTGACTCCCCAACAACATTTTAGCTGACGCTCATTCATACTTTCTGTCACATGAGGTGATGAAGTGGTTAATATCCTAAGGCTCTCACGGCCTGTGGCTCATCCTGACCGATTTTGGATGCATTTCAGCTGTGAAGGGCTGAAACAGGAGGAAGATAGAAGAGCTGACGACACGTTGTCTGGTTATTCAATTCATCGCTGTGGACACAGACACAAGACCTTTCTCTGTATTGCTAAAGAGCAGGCACAGTGTGATATGCAGTTTATTGACCTGACTGACAGGACTCTGTTAAAGACCAAGAAAGTGTGACAAAGTACTTTTTAAAGCTTATTTTGGCCAACTCTGAAGGAGGATTATTATGTCAGTCAGTAGCCTGCACAGATACTTCCAGAGCTAGAGATGCAAATTGAAAACCCCATTCAAAAACTGTGTCTTTTACAAGGACTTTACCTCTCCATTCAGGTGACTATAGTAACAGTAAACTAAATGTGTGACCTGCCATTTAAGAAGGTCACATTTGCATCCAATAGTAAAGAGCAGGAGTTATCAACACTCAACCCCGCTGTGTACTCAACTGCACTGATTACTTACATTACAGATGACTGCTGCTACTACTACAGCAGTCATCTACTACTTTTGCTTTATTTTGTATTGATTTTCTTTTGTAATCAATGAAGAAAAATCTCAGAAAAGCTGTCTATTTCAAAATAGGGCATACCTGTTATTTTAAGCAACTTGAAGACAGGGCTTTACTGTAGCTGTAGTTTGAGTACACTGAGGGTGTTTGGGGAGCTTTGCAACCTGGGAGGAGATAGCATTCTAGTTTGGCGTCTGTATTTTCAATTTAACTACTTGAAGGTCACCAAATAAATAAATCAATAAGAGAATTATTATTTCTCCAGCCTTGTGGACAGGGCTTTGAAACAGGATTTAGACCGTCATGTTAGAACATAAAATTGGTTTATCTATCTGGTCAAATGGATTAACCCTCCAGGGGTTCCTGGGGACCCACTGTAAGTATTCCCATACAGAAACTGACAAAAATTGTGATAATTAAAAAATCACTTATTCCAGCTTCTCAAAAGTGAATATTTGCCACTTTCCCCTGTTTTCTATGATAGTAAACTGAGCATATTTGGACAAAACAAGGAAGTTGAAAATGTTAATGTTGTTTTGCAGTAGGACTATTAATAGTTGATAACGTAGAGGTGCAAATTGGTGATTAATCAAATTATGCAGACTCAAAAGATATAGTGAGCCTGGGACTTTGGGGGCCACTGGGCGGTTGGTAAACCAGTCTGGATCTCAATCTATCTTTCATGGTCTCAAACAGGCACTTTTTGACATGTGATTGTCCTTTGCTCTCCATATTAAAGCCAGTAGACTTTCTATGGCTCAGGTAAGCATGAAGCACATGCAGTCACTTCAGCCGACTCATAGGAACTGTGAAATAGCAGGACATCTTTTGCAACCCCCTCATCTCTCTCTCTCTCTCTCTCTCATTTCTCTGTCTATCTCTCTCGACCTCCCCCGCATAGATTCCTGTCTGCGCGTTCACGTGTCCTGAAACGCGCGGCAGCAGCGGTGGCTGAGGACAGCAGCAGCAGCAGCGTCAGCCTCACGCAGTTTGGCGGCGCACAAGAATCGTTATTTTTAGCGCCTGTTTCGCGTCGCAGCGTCGGGGGTCGCAGCAGGCTTTTTCCTCCCTCTCTGTGCCACAGTTTGAGCAGGACTCGCTGAGAGTAGTGCTGGAGGTCTGAGTGCGCGTGAAGCTGCGGGGTAGTTAACGGTAGGAAGCCAGAAGGAGGATAACGGACTGACAGAGCGGGGAGGGGAGCAGAGCACCTCCACTCATCTGAAGGGAGCTTTAACACATATCACAGTATCATCACAGTCCCACTCTGGTCCTTGGTAAACGGCCTGCCCGGAGATGGCTAGCCCCGCCGCAGGTCGAGATGTCCCGAACGCTCCGACGCGGGACGAGTCGCTGGAGCCGAGCCATCCCGAACCAGCCTGTCAGGAAGCACAGAAATGGATAGAGGTAAGTGAAGTGACCGACCACAGAGGCACCAGGGCCTGCTGTTACAGCATTAGCAGGGACGCAAATGGGTCATACTGCCACATTCTGTGACCGGGGATATAAATATACTGGCCAACAGCACCACCGGTGCATCATCACCTGTTGGGGGCGACGATGCAGTGTTGGGTTACCGCTGTGGGACAACGGCTCTGGTGCATGAACAACCGTGTGTGGTCAAAGTTTTCACTCATGCCTGACTTGATGAAATTCAACACCAAGACCAGCACAGTGCGGACTTTTAACACCGTTCAAGCGAGAAAAAAAACGAGAAACACAAAGTACACCCCACAAAATATAATTTCCCCCCCGATTGTTTATTATCAATGAAGAGCACATCTTCTACATGCTAGCAGGAGGAACGCCCCTTTTTCGGGCGCGAGGGGATTCCGGTTGCCATGGTTATGAAACCGGGCCAACATACACGCACGAGATGTTGTACTGTACGGCACTTGATAGGATGAGATTATCATCCGTGGTCTGCTGCAGCGCCTCCACCATCATCTGGCTAAAACACCTCCCTCTATAAGCCTGAGTGGTGAATCATGATTTGCCCATGGAGCAGCGTTTTGACCTATTTTTTTCTTTCATCATGGCTCAGTCTGCTTTATCCGAGCTACTTGCCAACTAGAATCTCAGATTGAGGAAATAAAGGTTTGGAAGTACATCAAAATTAATTTTGATGCCAAAGTTTTGGTTTCAGCTTCACACCTTAGCTCTGTTTTCACAGGGCTTCCATAATCTGTGTGGCTTGTCCTGCAGTCAACCAGTTTATTGCTGGCTGTGGTAGATAGAGGAGAATGGATTAGATAGGATTTAATTGACAAATCAGCACCATTGATGCAACGGGATTTGGATAAAGTTGCCTTTCAAGCATCTAGTCTACCATCTGCTCTTAGCTTGGGTGTTTGAGTGTGATTTTCCCTTGGTATATCCTGGTTGCAGACCTCTAAATGTATCAAGTATTTGAGTTTTTCAGTAGGCTTGTTGTGCATGATATACCATTATCAAGTGCAATCATCATTATCCTCTCAAAATACTAAGCTGCAGGCTACGTAAAGCTGATGCTTTACTGCAGCAGCAAGTCTCTCCAGAGTCTGCAGGTGGCAGGAATCAAGAGTAATATCCACAGGCTAACAGGCGAACAAGCCTGTTTCACTCTTGCACATGAATGAATTTGGCAAGCCCCAAACTGTCCAAGCAGTCTGTCCAACATTGTTCGACATATGACTGCAGTTTTGCATGTTTTATGGCCAATAACTCACTATTGTGATTATTTCAAAGTGCACTGACTTGGTTCATACTGATAAGACTGAAATCCAATGTGAGAGTAAACATTCAAAATTTGTTTAGAGAGGTTCCTAACCGGGGGATTAGGATCGCCACAAGGTTTACAAGATAAGTCAAAGAGGTTGCATAATGATTAACAGGATAGGAAAGTAGTAGGAACATTTCTTGCAGATATGTATCATGCTACTGCTTCTAAATGTTAATTAAAATCACTTTTTGGTTCAAATTGTCCCCACCACTAAACATAGGGAGCCATTGGGGAGGGTTGACAAGTAGAGATTTCTTCAGTTTTTAGGGGTCACAATTTAAAAAGGTGGGGATCCACCGGTTTAATAAGAGCTGATAAAGTTACATTTTTAAAAGGGGAAGATTGCCCCTAACTTCTTCGAAGACTTTGCAAATGTTAAAACTTCAAAAACATTGAATCAGATTGGTTTCATCTAACATTAGTCCCTCTTCCAAAAACGTTTTTAGCTTTCATTATTCAGTCTATCAATCAATCTATCTATTTAAATGAAATGGCTTGTCTGGGGCTGCATCTTTTCATCATGATTACTTTTAAAATTTCAGAGGCCACAGAAGTGGATCATTCATCTCCCAATCATCCAGTTCAGACTTGCTAGTGTCCCACATACAGTGCAAGAAAATTAAAGTTATCAACTTTTATAAAATATCTATTTCTGTGGAGAGTTTTGACCTATTTATGTGGCTTTAGGGATGTTAATATGAACAGATAATTTTCCAACAAACTTGCACGGTTATCCCTTCAATGAATGATGTTGAAGTTTCATACCACTTACCCTCTCAAGTCATCCTTGTGCCCAACTCAACTCACAACATAGGGTTCTAAGAGAGGGAATATGTGCTTCCAGTTTGAGGAATTAGTTTATCAGCTAGGCTTTAATAATTTCACACACCATGAGCATGTGATTACAACACTCCTATAATGCACAGCACAATTCCTCTTCAGCATACCACGCTTAAGTCTCCAAATGTTGCTTGGCTAACTTGCCTTCATCATGAACTTGCCTTCATCTGCTTATTATTTTCTTGAATAGTCAACCAATGGTTGTCTTTATAAAATATCAGAAAACAGTGAAAAATACCTGTTATAATTTCCCACAGCTCAAGGTGACAATGTCTTGTTTTGTCGGACTAACAGTCCAAAACCCAAAGATATTCAGTTTACCATCTTCAATGAAGAAACGCATAAGTCTTGGCATTTAAGAATGTCTATACTACAGTTGACCCCAACATATCATCATTTAACTGAGGTTCACCTTTCTCATAAAGCATACTGTGTTTTTTGGGAACTACTGTAAAATTGCTTCAAAATTTTAGACTGTGAACAGTTTTTGATGCTTGATGCTATGGACGCATTTTGGTTGGCACTTAAAAAGCACCAATTGCAGCTATGTTACATCAGTAGTAAGCACAGTAGTCTAGGTTAATGCTGGCCTGTAAGTCTTAATCTCTCCTGCAGAGTGTTTGCTCGGTGTTCCTTGTGCTTTGTCGTCTTTCTGGCTCCTAATACTCCAGATATTTTCAGACTGGTCAGGCTGACTCTATTTCTAGTTGCGTATTTATACGCTCTCACAGGTGGGGATGATTCAGGGTTAATCATGCCACCCTATGCTCTGTGTGTGTGTGAGTGTGTGTATGTGTGTAAGAGTATGCAAAGTGTATGCACACACACCCATGCCGATCAGCTATGCATGATACTGCTCATACACTCGTCAGACACGCCCTGGTTGGGTGACACTGGTCACTATGGGAACATAACATGGGCAGGCTCTCAGGTGTCACTGTTTCCAGGGGGCAGTAGAGCAGTAGGCTATATATCACCACATGACCCGAGCAGGAAATTAGCCTGGCACAGACAAGACTTTTCTGTCTGTTTATAGCCGAGACAAGGCTGGATTCGACTGTCTCTGATACGCACTGCCGAAGGTGCTTTAAACCTGTTGGATGCAACATTGAGCAAGTTAAAGTTGTACAGCCTCAGAGAGACACAAAGTTAACTTTAGGGGCAGCAGTTAACCTGCTGTCACAGACATGCAGTACATAGCAAGAGTCAAGGCTGGACACAGGGAATAAATGAAAGAATTTGTGTAACTGAGCGTGTGTGTGTGTGTGTGTGCCAGATGTCACAGCTGTCCTGGGCAGATTAACTCCAGTGGTCTCAGACAGCCAGCTGTGTCTGCACGAGAGAGAGTGTGAGAGCCGGGATCCATGGACTTTCCATGCATCAAATGCTGTGTTTAAGAATGTGAAATAATGTTTATGTAAAGCCAGGATTGTCACGGTGAACCACAGACAAAACTAAAGATGTCATGTATTTTCATAAAGCTTTAGAAACGGGACATAAGCTAACCAGCACAGTAATTCATAACAGTACATGCTGTATTATACATAATATATGATTGATTGTCTCTGATAAGCAACAATATACCATTAATATGAACAACATCACTTTTTAGAAGTTCAGAATTGATTGAAATGTACATGCAGTCAGACTATTAGTATTATTAGTATACCTTATACTTTTTGTATGACACAAACATTTACAGTTTGAATCATAGTTAACTGTATCTTGTTTTCAGTTTAAATCAGAGTTAAGATTACTGCTTCTTTACTAAGATACAGTATCTTCATGTGTATACTGAAGAACTGTGACTACATTTTTATGTACAGTGCAGAGTGAAATGTAAATGTATAAAAATGTGTTTTTAGAATACCATATTTTTCCATATTCCATATTTCCATATTTTAGTAAAGAAAAGTAAAAATACCAAAATATCATGCAGTGATTATGCTATGATCGTGCCTAGTCATATATCACTGTTGTTAACTTCTAATGTATTTTATGCTGAATAAGCATACTTCAAATAAAATTTCAAAATATCTATTACAATTAGTGTGCTGAAATTACACCAAGAAGATGCCTCTGTTCCTCATATCGAACTCATATCAGCTGTCAGCAGCTGAGGGGTCTGGTGCTGTCTGATGTTGACTCAGGTTAACTACTCTGATCCAGATTAAACTCATCCTCAGATCTACAATGCATCTGGATTATGACTTTATCTCTGTCTTTCTCTCTTCCTCACTCTGTTTTTTTTCTGTTTGTTGTTTTCTCTTCATCTTTGTGTACCACATGGCATTAGTGCACAAAGTGTCTGAAGCACATTATAACATTATAACAAGGCTAATGCTTAGGCAACACCACAAATCAACACACCGACTCTCTCAGTGGTCACTCCATCACAGTGGGTCTCAAATACTCCTCATCTTCTTCTCTTACTGCAGGATAATGCGTTTAACTTCAGCACTGGTTTTACTGGAAGCTCGCGGACAGTTTATGGTTCAAGCTAGCCCCAGTTTGTGCCTTTTGTGTATTACTCTGCAACTGATGATTATTTTTATGATCAATAAATCTCAAGATTGTTTTCCCAAAAAAAAAGTTTGTGTTTAGTCGTTAAACTATCAAATGTTCTTAAAGTATTACCGAAATCCTCATAGACTTGGATGAAAAAAAACTAAACATGGAATTTCAAGCTAATTTCCAGAAATTTTTGTAGGAAAAAATATTTTTGAATTCAGGTGGTCCAAGGAGTGTCTGGGGATTAAATAAAAACAGCATAAAATGTTGACCCTCTGTGTTTTTCAAACACTGACAAGCATTTCAGATGCTCAGCTCTGTGACTCCAAAGTAATGGTAATCCACGAGAGGCACAAAGTGGGACTAGGTTCAAACCAGGAGACTGCCTGACTGTCCCATCCTAAAAATAAACAACAATTTGAGTAAACTGCAGCAACATGGCCCCAAACAGACTCCTCATCTCTTAGTGTGGGACTGCAAAATCCTGGCTTTTGTCATTTAAGTGAATTACAGTACATGATGTGCTAACCAGAAATAACACCACTGTGTTAACGATGTACTATATCATTGTCTCTTCCTCTGCTCGCTCTGATTTTCAAGCCTCTCATTCTTTCCATCTTTTTGCAGTTATTAAAATGAAAGCAAAGGTTACTTTGGCCTACTTCTGCTTCTCCTCTGCCCCCGCACACACTCCCACCTCAGGATTTAAATGGTAGCTGCTGCTGCCATTCACCCAGACTGAGCAGAGCAATCCACCATGAGGGCTGAGAGGGAGCGACAGAGGGTCGAATTACCGTTGCTGGCGCTGAAATACCCCCAAGGCCTTTGGCTTGGTTTTTGTAGCAGACATGAATGCTCACTTAACACACATGTACACATTCTGTCTCTCTTTTTTAACACACACACAAATGTCACGGCAATCCCTTTTCGTCTGTTCATTTTATCCAAAATGTGCACGCTCACACAAGTCACTATGTCTAATTGCTATATTTCAGTTTTGAGCATTTTACGCATAGCCAATCATCAACCACCTCCACCCCTCACCCACTGTCTGTGTCCTGCCTCCCCCTCACACACTACCTACACAAAATACAAACAAGTAGTCCTGCTCTGCCTCAATAAGGTACTCTTCCTGGTGAGTAAATTATGCATGACCATGGTGTAAATGTTTCAAAGGCCTGGAGTCGAACCTTAATAAACATGACATGTGCCAGCGTGTGTGTGTGTGTGTGTGTGTGTGTGTGTGTGTGTGTGTGTGAGATAGCAGAACCATGAAAGACAAGAACAAGAAGGGGATGCCAATGGGAAACATCTGGTTATCACTTATATAACAAAAAACAATAGACTATTTTCATAGCTTCAGATGCACTATGTGTGTCTGTTTTTGTATTTGTATTTTCCCCTCATACATATGGTACATGTCCAACAGAACTGTACGTAAAGAATTAGAAATAAATCAGGAATATCACCAGTAAGAGCAGACAGAAACCAGAAGAAAGTTGATTAGATTCCTCAGATTATTAACTGTCTGTGAGCAGTTGACCACAAAAACTGACCCATTGGCTGAGATTAAGTGTGTTTGTTTGTAGAGGCATGTATAGGAGCGTATGTACGAGCAGTAGAGACAGAGAGAGTGTGTGCCTGCAGTTAGCAGTTTGGGTGCTAAATGTAATCTGTGCTAATCTGGATTAGAGGTCTAAACAGCGTCAGTCAAACCTCTCTGCTTTTCCATTCATCTTTGGCTGCTGGTTACACAACAGCTCCAGAGAGCAGTGTGTGTGTGGGTTGGTTTGGTGGTAATATGTCACTGTTAGCTTCCTGATTCTCTCCTCCTCTTCTCCTGCCTGTACAAGACAGATGCTAAATTAGAGTCCGAGTTGAAGGAGGTTATGATTGCAGCTTTTTCAAGATGCAACTGCATGCCTCTAAATCAGGGACGTGTATGTGGGTGCATTTTGGGAAAATGGAATGAGGACACAGAGCAGTGTGTCATTGGCCTGGCATCACTCTAATTTGGTTTCTACTGAAGCAAAATGTTGGGGGAAGGGTGAACCATGCAGCAGCAGGTTCCTCTGTCAGGGACACAGTGAGGCACAATCCCAGGATTTAATTATAAAATACTTGTCTACAAATGACTGTCATCATATTAGGGCTATAACTAATGTTTACAACTAATGATGAAACACTAGTGACAAAAAAGGCCACAAGATGTGACAAATGACATCTGAATTTCCAGAAGCCCAAAGTGACATCTTCAGAGTGCTTGTTTATCTTTCTAACACTGCAAAAAAGTAAAAGTAAACAATAGAGAAAAGCTTCAAATCTTCTCAGTTGAGAAGCTGGGACCAGAAAATGTTTGTCATTGTTATTTGATAAATGACTTAATTCATTGTTAATATTAATACTTTTTTTAAAATCTTTGATGCAAGTGACACATTTGTGATGGGGAGTTAGTTAGTTAGTTGTTTAAGATTTATCTATGCAGGAAATTTCAGATGAAGAAATCAGGATCTATTTTGCAAATTAGACGTGAAAAGAAATTACATATCCACAAAATCACAGCAAGATCCTGTATTATTTCTGGGTAGACTTTTGTGTATTGTTATGATGACATAATGGGATTTAAAATGTCTTTTCTACACTCCATGTCTGTCTTTGTCTTTTATGCTGTCATATCCTCAAAATTGTTTTTTCATCCCCTCTGTCATATATTTCATTACTTTTTTAATGAAAATTTGAATCCATGAATAACTAATAAAAGAAGTAAAGATGCACCAATCTACATTTTTCTCTCCTGTCTCAAATATCTGCTACTACTTACGTGAGTACAGTTGAGTACAGACCGGATACCACTGCTCCCTTTTCCCCAAATTTAAAATCGGTGTACCTCACCATGTGGAAATAATTTTTGTCTAAGGTTACATGAGGGAAAAGATTGCCGTGAGTTGGTAACCCACTTTGATTGATTGAATGCAGTTGTTTTTTTCCATCACGTCAGAGAAACAATACTGATACCTGATCTGCTAAATAAAGCAGCAATCAGGTATATTGGATTGGTGCAATCTTAGAGAGAAAGATGAAAAAGACTAATGTTTGGGCTCATTAGTCTTTGGAAGAAGAACGATCAGTCTGCTTGAAGAATTTAGTTGCATTTGCAATTAGTAAGTCGACAGAAAACGAATCACCAGCAAATATGATTATCATTTAGTCGTCATTTATCAAAAAAAGTAATGTGAGGAAATGTGAAGATTTTCTGCTTTTCCGTTTTATATAATTCTCACCTGAGTATCTTTGTGTTCTGCACTGATGATTGGATAAAATGAGCAATTTGAAGACAACACCTTGGACATTTCTCAATGATTACTGTTATTTCATAGACTTAACGAACAATCAACAAACAAATAATAACCATTAGTCAATCAATATTCAAAATTTCTGTTGGCTTCAGCCCAGGTTCTAGTCCACCTCCTTTACATCTGTCTCTTCCTGTCCCCCTTCCCAAGGCTGTAACTGGGAAGAGCTTTGGAGACAAGGACTTCCGCAGTGCACTGGAGAACGGCATCCTGTTATGCGAGTAAGGCCATGACATCACTCCACTTCAGTTTTTGATGTCTGTAGTAGCAACAACATACAGAAACTCCCCCAAGACCCAATAAATCTCTGCTTCTCCCTTCCTCCACACAGGCTGCTGAGTGCAATCAAACCAGGGTTGGTCAAGAAGATCAACAGACTGCCCACCCCCATTGCTGGGCTGGTAAGAAGACACTCTCTAGTGTGATATTGAGCCCTGTGAACCACCCTGTTCGTCAAAGTGATAAACTCTGACTGTCTGTCATCCCCTGCTGTTTCCTCTAGGACAACCTGTCAGTCTTCCTGCGGGGCTGTGAGGAGTTGGGCCTGAGGGGCTCCCAGCTGTTTGACCCCGGGGACTTGCAGGACACTTCTATACGAGCAAACCTCAAGTAAATAAGCTTGTTGGTGGCTTCTGTATCTGTACATGTCTAATTGAGTGTAGTATCACACAACAGTAACACACTTTTCTCTCATCAGGGACTCCGACTGCAACCGCAAACTAAAAAATGTGAGTTATTGCTCTTTTTTTTTTTCTTTCTCCTGCATTAACTTCAAGGCCAGTGTGTTTAGCATTTATAAAATACACCAACCAACCTTATCTATTCTTCCCAGGTGCTGAACACAGTGTTCTGGCTGGGGAAGGCTGCCAGCGGCTGCGCCTCCTACACTGGCCCTAATCTCAACCTCAAGGAGTTTGAAGGGCTTCTTGCTCAAATGAAGATGGTGAGTGAACACAGTGATGAGGACAGAGAAGGGGGAAGGGAGACAGATAGACTGATAAGAGCATAGAGGAGGTGCAGGGGGTGGATTTGTTAGTTTCCTGTCTTTGTTGGGGTGCAGGAGACAGGAGAAAACACATCTTTGTTTTTGTTAGACCACAGCTACTCCTATTTCAGGGAGAGTCAGATAGAGAGGAGACAGGATATAGTTAAGCAAGAAGCTTGGCTCTTTAAATTTTATCTTTTGGATCAATTAGGGTCCATTTAAATTAGTTAATCTTTGCAGTTTAGAGTTCTTATCTTCTTTTTTTCAGTTTTCTTTAATTTGTCAGTCAGTTTCCCCTCCTTCACCTCTTTTGTATCTTATCTCCAATTAATTTCTTCTCTCACTTGTGTCCTCTAAAGTTATTTTCTTTTTGCATCTTTACTACTTTATGCAGTTGTTCAGATATGTTACTGTTGTCTGATGCAGTGCATTGTGTGCAGGACATTACATCTACATGCTGGCATCAGTGACTCTGTTACTGTGTAGACACACTGTTATGAACCAGATAACTCAAGAATGATGTATAGTTAAAAACTTAAACCACAGGTAATCCATGTGGAGTACACAAGCTGATTACATCTAAATTTTAATGAGGGAACACTGATTTCCCAGACTTTAAGCTAACAAGTTCAGATTATACCAGGTATGTAGCATGCAAAGACAAACATGTGGGTATGAAAAATATTTGCTTTTCAACATGATAACAATAAATAATACAAACTTCATACTTGCACTACAGGTGCAATGATCTGATGAATTGATGAGTTTCATAAATTTGCATAATAAGGAGGTAAATTTGTGTTAGCATTCTTGACACCAAACTATTAACAATGTGAGCAGTGTGTTCTTTAGTCATGGAGATTATGGTGGGATATAAAAGAAGTGCCTCTTGTTCATGTGTGTGTTTGTAGGAGAGTGATGAAGGAGGTGACAGTCCACAGAAACGCAGTGTTAGAGACAGCGGCTATGACTGCTGGGACTCTGAGAGGAGTGAGTCTCTTTCCCCTCCACGACACACTCGTGACAACTCCCTTGACAGGTGAGAAACATCTGTCAACACACACACGCACATAACCCAAATATGTGGACACGTGAGGAGTTCGATGCACGTGTTGACATAAAACTTACATTTGCTTTCAAATAAATGTACCGTGTGTCGATTTAGTTGAAACTATATGAAACTGTAATATGTTTTTCTGGTCTGTTTTCTTTTGTTTTGGACAGTCTGGACTCTTTTGGCTCCCGCTCACAGCACAGTCCGTCTCCAGATGTGGTGAATCGTGGCAACAGTGACGGTTGGTTCTGTTAAACATCTCTCAAGTAGAAAAAATTTAAGTTTTGGACTTTGGAGAAAGCCAGGCGAGCTTTTTCCCCTTCTGCCAGTCTTTATTCTAAGCTAAGCTAACTGCATCCTTAACACACAAACATTAGAACGGTATCATCTTCTCATACAACTCTAAAAAAGACAGCAAAGAAGAGCAGTTCCCAAAAAGTCTAACTAGTCCTCTAAAGCAGCAATACAGAGTCACTCATCCATAAATAGTCTGACTGCGGTTCTTTAACATGTTGGAGTTTTAACCTTGGTATGTTATTGCCAGTCAGACCGGCTGTGGACAACAGCTGAACATCTCAGCCCGTGTGTGTGTGTGTGTGTGTGTGTGTGTGTGTGTGTGTGTGTGTGCTGGAGGTGTCACAGGCATCCTGTTTGTGTCTTTTATGTTGACAGTATATGTGTGCAGCAGGGTGACAAAAAAAACACTATTCCAGAGCCGGGAATAGACTCCCTACTATTTTCCCTACATTTCCCAGAGGTCACAGAGATGGTGTGCTGCTTTACCAAGTAATATTTATTACCCAACAAGAAAGATTGGCAGAGGATATAGTTTTTTATTTCTCTGTCTGTATGTCTTTTTGGAGTATACTGCATGAAAAGGTTGTCAAAGGGTTAACAAGAGAAGAGGTGATCAATGTGTTTTTCTGATCAGTCATATAATGGTGATTTGATTTTAGTAGTGATGATTCTGGTTGGTCATGGAATAGAAGGAATTATTAACTTTTGGTGAACAAGAAACATGGAGCCATATGTCTTGATAACTGTATCATGTTTGGAAAGATTATTATGCAAGGACCAATTAATTGTAGTTTCTCAAAGTCCTGACAAACTTCAAAATACCTCAAACACTCTTTTCTCTTTTACGTGTCATCTCCCTTTGTTGCCCAGGGCGAGGCAGTGACTCGGAGGCTGATGCCCCCAGCAGGAAGCCAGATGTGCGGAAGGATGACATGTTGGCCAGGCGGACCGCCAGCAGTGAATCCAGAAGCTCCATCCCCTTCAACCAGTTTCTTCCTAACCGGACCAACGCCAGCTCCTACATCCCCACTCCACGGCGAAAACCACATGCAGAGGAGGGAGAGCAGCGGAGGTAACAGCCAACACATGAATACAATAAATAATTCTAATGTAAATGAAATGTATGATATTAAGAGCTACAAAAGAAAATACAAAAAACTGAGCAGAAACAACGAAAACACACACAAATGTACAGACATACAAACTTTCATCATCCCTAATCTTTCCCTGCCATTACACACTATTCCCTAGTTGCCCTCCAGAGCAGGGCAAAAGAACTGGACTGCACAACAAAACTCCCAAGACTGTCACTTGGGCCTTTGAGAACAATGGGGAAAAACCAAAACAGGAAGAGGAGAAGGTGACCCAGGAAGTGTTGGAGCAGAGGAAGCTGCAGAAGTTGGAGAAGGCAGGAATTAAAGTTTTACCTGCTGCTGTTCGCTACAGCAGGTCAGAGAGGACGGGCATGAGATCTGCTGCTGTCATTGTTGCTTCAACAATTTTGGTCGTGTTCACTAATGAAAAGTTGTGATGGTAATTTTGTCTGTGGTTTGCTGTGACGCTGTGTCTATCTGCAGTTTGGCTACTTTATGATTAAGTTTTATGTGATAGCATACTGGTTTGTGGAGTGACTAATGACTAAGTGCTTGCTCGTTGTTGGTGTTATGGGAGAGAGAAGCATGAGAGAGGTTGATCCAACCATGTCAGTTGGTTATAGTGGAGTAGAGGTTTCAGTGGACGAGGACTGCTACCTGATTGAGCGACTGCTTTTGGGTTGATGTGTCAAAAATTCTTATTCTCTGGAGCACGTTATGATATATATTCGATTGCAAACTTCGATTAATCAAAAGGACCTGCTAACAATATTTGTGGGCAAACGCTGAGTTTGAATTTTGCACGTCACTACTTTTGCTCACAAAGTGACAGGATGGATTTTCAATCATCTCTGAAATGACCATGCTACATCATCCCGTCTCCAACTCCAGCCCTCCCACGATGGAGGAACAGGAAGTAAGGTCACCGTCTCCAAACATCATCCTTCGTTGTGAAAACGACTTTTTGAGCTCTCAGAAATCTGCCTGGGATTCCTCCTCTGACGGGGAGGAGGAAGCAGAGGTGCGGAAAGTCCCAGATGTTCGTAGAGATGACCTAGCGTCCAGACGAGCTCATCGCGGCCCGGTTGCTCCCAATGTGCACCAGTTCCTCCCTCCACCCGTATGTAGCAACAAGGACCGAGAGCGGTGGGAGGGCATTAGACGGGCCTCACAGCAAACACTGCAGAAGACGGAGATCAGGTTAGCTGTGTATGATTGTGTGTGTGAATTTGCCTCTTTTCTTCCATTTCCTCTAACTCACCTCTAAATATTCTTAACCATTTTTCTTGCTCTTTCTTTCTTTGTGTGTTGCGGACACTTGTGGTTTGATGTGTGTGCTCCACTGTGATGTGTAACATGTGCCGTGTGATACGACTGTACTGGCCTTGTGATTGGACAGTGAGAAGGAAACATTCCCTGACATCATTACACGCAGAGACAACCCGTTCCTAAACTCTGCCCCTCGCCACAAGGAAGAGGAGGAGGAGGATGAGGAGGAAGCAGGAGAAGAGGGAAGGGTAAAGGCGATGCCAAACAAGCAGAAGGATGACCTGGCTCGTAGGCGGGCACAGAGTAGGCCCCTCCCTCACAGGGATGGACCAATGAGCTTTGTTTCTGCCTCCATGAGCCAGGCAGATATGAAGAAGTGGGAGAGACTCAAGATGACTGAACCCAGGTGCCCAACACACACTCTCTGTTTCCGCACACATGCAGTACAAAGCACTTATATGCTATATGTCCCGTGTGTGGTTTGTTAATGACTGTGTGTAGCAAAGCTGATGAGAGAATGTGCAGCTCGTGTGCATTTGCTTCTAGTTTTTGCTCCAGTCTTGAGCAGCTCATTGTAGGCAGAAGAGTGCCATAAATCTGCACACAGGTAACCAAGCAAACTTACATATGAAACAATCAGCAGCTTGAATATAAGTGGGGGTTTAATATTTCGGCTGAAATACAGTTGAATCCTCACCAAACTGCACAAAATACACATTGTTTGAAAGCTCAGAGCCTAGTGAGTGTATCTCTGTCAGCCATTTTAAAATCCCAATGTCTTTGTAGCAACATTATCTGTTGTTTGCAAAAAAAGGAGGCGCATGCCAGAACAGCAAAAATCGCAGCTTAAGTTTAATTCTGACATTTTCACAGTAAACTACAAAGAGCTCCCATTCAGGAGAGGAGCATGACTGTAATCAAAAGGGTTCAAGAATACTGAACATTTTGTTTTGGGTACGTCAGGTGGTAATTTGTGAGGGGGCAGGTGAATATTCAAATACAGTCATTTGAATAATTTGAATTTGCCCCGGTCACAAATAAATGTAGCTGAAAGGCTAAATATAGCTGAAATAGTCTATGTAAAAACATAAGTTTCTAGGCCCAGTCAGGACATACTCGTAAAACAGCAAATTTTTGGATTAAATGTATAATTAATAATTAGTTTAAGTTTTAATTTTTGGGCTTCAGAGGTGCTGGCAGGTTTTATTACCTCTGGACAGAGTCATGATAACTTTTCCCCCTATTTCCAATCTTTATGCTAAGCTAAGGTAACCAGCTGCTGCTGTAGCTTCATATTTTCTGCAGGTATAAATCTTCTCACTATCAGCAATAGAGCAAAATGTCAAACTATTACTTTAAGTAAGTTATCAAGCAAAAAAATGCCCAATATTCATTTGTTACAGCTTCAAATGTGAGACTTTGCCACTTTTCTGTGTTATATGATATCATTATAAATTGAATATCTTTTGATTTTTGACGCTTGGTCAGACAAAACATTCAATCTGAAGATGTCGCCTTGGGCTCTGGGAAATCACAATGGGAATTTTTCCTGTGTTCACTGACATTTTATACAAGACTTGATTAGTTTAGTGACCAAAAAATGATCAACAGGTTACACTGTAATGTAAATAGTTGTTTGTTGCAGCCTTAAAAGTAAATAAAGTATACTTGAGCCAGAATTAAGAACATGTCACTGAAGTCCCCTCCTCTAACAATCTTATATTGTTAGAAACACAGAAAAAAAACAACTAAAAAAATACTTTCCTCATCTAGCTGCAGCTTTATATATGTCTAGACTTACTTTCCCCTCTCTCCTTGTCTCTGTTCTCCCCATGTTCTCATCTGCTTGTTTATTCTCCTCATTATTGTGCACTTCAGTCCTCTTCAGTCTTCTTTGACAGGCATTGAAACAGAGTAGGGAATTGGCCCGTGTGTATGAGACTCTGTGTGTGTGACGAAAAAAGAAAAGAGGCGACTGTTGGCTGTGAGCACTGCTTTGGCTTTGTTTCTCTCTCTCTGTGCTGATGTCATTAGATAGGATAAAGAGTTTTTTGTGTTCCCAGAGGAGCGGCAGTTAGCGGGAAATTGTGGCTACCTAGAGTAGATAAGAAAGCGTGGCATGCATATGTGAATTTACGTGTGTTGAAGTGATTTAAGTACACAACCCCATGCTTTTGTCCTCTTCTGTCCATCCACACTTCCTGTCTGATTCATCATTTCCACCTCATCCTTCCTTTGTATTCACAGTCTGATCCTTTGTTTCTAGTTGCTCATGATTTCTTTTCCACTGCCTCTTCTCCCCCTGCTCTTTTGCTGGCTGTTGTTGTGTGTGTGGGTGTATTTGTGTGTGTGTTCATTTGTGAGGTTGTTATATCTACAGTGAGGCTAGCCCGGCACCTGTGTGTCAGGCTTGTCTGGAGAAAAATTATGGAAGTCCTTTCAGCGGATCAGCAAAGGCTGGACGAAGTCAAAGCAAAGTTGTGACCTTTGGGGGCGTGACTGAGATTGAGCAGCCAATAGACACAGTCACATCAAATGAAGGGGAGGAGACGGAGTTGCTAAGACGACTCCTTTCCAAGGCAACTGTAGCCATGCCTACAATTGGCCTGGGCTCCCAGCTTTCAGAGCGGGAACGCAGGTATGGACGAGGCCAAGTGCAAGACAACTTAGGCTACAGTGGCTCGAATCCAAAGTCACTTGCATTATTATGGACTGCATTGAGAAATAAATAGTTCCTTTTCTGTTGCATTACATATTAATTGGTTAAATTTAATTGCTTGCCAGTGTCATTTTAGGAAATGTCATTTCAAGCCTATTTGAATTAGTAAATTAGGTAGTTTGGCTGCGCCTCTCTGCATTGTACTGATTTGCTTGTAGTTTTAATAAGAAACAAAGGTTTACTCACACACACTCACACAAACACAGACACATGCATGTACAGTAAACCTTACTGTGATCGACCGACCAATACTGGATTTTTGAGGCCAATATATCAAAATGTAAGATTCATTTTTTTAATCTAGTAACAGTATATAATTTTCATAAGGATCTCTTAAGTTAGTTTTTTTCTTTAAGCTGTGACCATGATGTGGATTGAGTAGGACATTATCCACATACAAAATAAACTTTTCAGTGCTCTCTGGCTGACGAACATTGTGATAGAGACACTATGTACAAACTACCTCAGACGCCTCTTTGGCATTTCTGTACAGCAATTTCCTGTCATTGATCGTCCGGTGTTTATGCTGATTCTAATATATATGTGAACCTAATACTTGCCAAGATATCAGCCCAGTCAATCTAGCCTGATGAGAAAAAAACAAAAACAGTATCAGTTTATTTCTCACATGTTCACTTGAGTGTGAAAAAACTTTGCCTTACAATTGTGATGTATGCACATTTTTCATTTTTACATATGTTGAATTTTTATCCTTTTACTTTTCTAATCCCTTTTTGACATTAGTCTTCTAGCACAGGTTTAGGAGCATGCCACGTTGCATTTCACTACACATATTGCTTGTGTATGTGAGAAGTAAACCAGTGAGTCCTTGAACCCTTCTAATGTACAGTATGTTTTTTATATTTTTTAAGTGAATTTCTGGTCAGAGCAAAAGCCTCACTTTATAAATGGGGGTTGTCACAAGACTCTGATGGTCAAAGTGTCTGTGTGGCTCAAAATCTCATTGTGGACTTTTCTGTTTGTTTTGTTTTTTAGTAAATTTGCATTACTTTTGCATGTTTTCTGAAAATACAGTCAGTATTCTGACCACCTGCCCTGCGTTTCTGCATGTACATGCCTGGATTTTAAGGCTATAGTTGCAAGTTTGGATATAGATTATCCATCATTGATGCTGCAGTTAGACCTTTATGCAATGCTCTCACAGCCAGGTTGATGGAGCTGACCTCAGTCAAACTCTCCCTCCTTCTGCTGACCTCCCACCCTGGACCCCTGAGGTTGCTCTGACTCCTGCTGAGCTGGATGCTCGTTTGGCTCAGTACGAAAAGAGAACAGAGGAGGACGATGAGGAGGAACAGGAAAGGATCCCAGATCTGCAGAAAGACGATATGATGGCAAGGAGGACAGGTGTTTTCCATAAACAAAGCACTGCTACCACAGTGACTTACAACCGTTTCCTGCCTCTGCCTGGCTCCAAACGCTGCACACAAGAGGAGGACACCACTGATGCTGCTCCGCGGAACAAAAAGGAAGTGCAGACCGACAGAAACAAGAAACTGAATGTCAGGTGGGCTGAGATTTGTTTTGGACAGTGTCTAACAGTGTGCAGAGAGCACTAACAAGCTTGGTGTGGTTTGCATCCTCAAGTAGATTCTACAACTCGATGATTAGTTATTTCAACTACAGTAGTTTCTCTCACAGAGTGGAGCAACAGCAACCCAGAGTTCACATGGAAGCACCTCAACCGCAGCCTGACGCAACGGTGATCCGATCAACATCTCACAGCGAATGTGAATATGAGGATGATGAGGATGAGTATGATGAAAATGAGCCTATGCCGGACGTGGAGAAGGATGATATGATGGCACGAAGGACCGGGTCTTTTCAAAAACCTGTTGCAGTCAGAACAAATCAGTCCTTTAATCAGTTCCTGCCTGTACCTGGATCAGTTAAATATAACATCAGCCCAGTGTCTGCGATGAAGCAGCTACACAGCAGACCTAAGTTCGCAGAGAAGATGGCTTGTGAAAGGTATTTACTTACTGTCTGACTGATGAAGCGATTGTGGTGTTGGTCAACTACTACAGCTAACAAAGCATATTTTACTGGCAAAGATGAAGGTTTAATCATGTTCTCAAGTTTTATGGCCTGCAGTACTAACATTAGGTCCTGGTGGATGATTTAGATCCTGACTTGATGGTGTTGTTGTTTTGGTTCCAGCATGTTTGAGTGCCTGCAGCTGCATGTCTGATGTGGTTTCATTTGTATTATTTGTATATCCAAGGACTGGTAGATTTGATTTGTTGTTGTGGTCGGACTCTTGCAGCTCTGTTTCTCACATGCTTTGGGTCAGTTTGTGCTTGGTTTGGACTCCTCTGGCCTTATATTTCCTTGTTGAGGTTGTTAACTTTGGTTTTGTTAGGCATCACTTTGATTGTTCACTTTCGGTGGAGTATGAAACGATGTTGGCTGGCTACCGACGCCTGTTATCTTTGTACTTTTAAGTGTAAATCACTGCTGAATCACATGATGACGAAAACTGTTGCTGCACTACGCTCTAGTGGTTGAAACTCTCAAAGGGTTGGTTCACCCAAATTACGTAAAAAATAACCCTCAAACAGAACAGGTGTGTAATTACCTAATAATTGCTTTGTAAATTTTCTGGATTTGAATTTTACTTTAATTATAGGAACAATTAACATTTCTTTAAAATAACTCCACTTAATATTAATTTATTGTTGAACTCTTTAGTCTCCACATATGTTAACTTGCCTGAGGACATACTTTACATTTTTCCGTGTTCACTTCAGCCACTGTGTATTAAATAAAAGACACGTAGTTCTTCCCAGTAAACTTCCTTGGAAATTATGGACCTGTAAAATAAACAGAAACAAACATTTTTTTATATTACCTCTAATGTCGTCTAGCCAGACAGATAGCTATGGTTTATTTTCCCAGATTTTGAGATACATATGTTTATTATGTGAATGAGGAATTTGTAATTTGGGTGAAATGACATGTAATCTGGCCACTCATTTATCTCACAGCAGGTTTTTGCTTTTGACAGTTCATAGAAACTGACATTAACTACCGGGGTGTGGTCACAAGTACAGGCCAGCTGCAGTCTTCTGTTGTCTGTGATGCTGTCTTGATTTACACTTTAATCTGTGTGGTTTGGTAATCTTGGCCTTGTCACTGGATTTTAGCAGCATCGTTACCGTAGCAGCAGAACCTCAGGCCCCGCCTCCTGCAGCCCCAACCAGCCCCAAGTGTGCAGAGCTGAGGGAGAGGCAGGAGGAGGAGGATGGAAAGCAAGAGGGAGACATGACAGTCCCTAACACCTCTGTCACAGATGTGACTGAACCTTGTCCATCCCTCACCCCTCCACCCAGTCCTGCTGCTGCCCGGGTCTGTAAAGTGGAGGCAGAGTTGGAAAAGCAGAGTGTGGAGGACATAATTGAGGAAAGAGAGGAAGAGAGAAAAAGGGATGTGGATGAGCAACCACGAAAGAAACCGTTCTGGCTGGAGGACGATGATCTACCTCCCATAATGTGAGATGCCCGTTGAAGCTTCACTTCAAGTTTTTTTTGTTTTAGTTTCACATATTTACTAGATCTGTGAATGGAAGTGATCAAGATGATTACTATCTACTAGTGTTCTTGCTGCAATGATGGCAAATGTTTAATTGAAGATGACGATACCACTCCTACATAACCCCTCCCCTATAACCCCTCCCCTTTCCTTCACCTTTCCTCTCATTCATTTTATTCTGTCATTGTTTTAGGATGAGCCGGCGAGTTGCTTTTATGTCTGAGGACACAGAGTAAGTCTTTCAGCGTGAACCTGGAAGAGCTTCTGCATGACAACATATGCACGTTGTGCATGTTCGATTTCAGTCCAAAGTACAGTCAGTCCAAAAATATATAAATATATGACACAATAACTCTGTAGTTATTACTTATTACTAACATCCAGTTATTGTCATATTGAGCTTTTAAGTTGTATTTTTCATGTAATTCTGTCAGTGGTGGAAGAAGTACTCATATCTTTAACTTGAGCAAGTAGCAATACAGCAGTGTAGAAATAATGTTACAGGTAAGAATAGAGTAGTGTTATTAAATTATACAACCAAAAAGTAACATTACTCATTATGAAAAATGGCTCATTTCAGAATAGTGTATATTATATTATTGGATTATAATTATTGATGTTAATGTGTTCATGTTGCAGCTGGTAAAGGTGGAACTCACTTTACATACTGTTAGATAGTAACATTAACTTATGGTGATACATCATAACATATTTTTTTATTATATTTTGTTGTATTAAGAATTATAGCGAAGTTAAAGTAGCTTTCAATGGAAATACACAAGTAAAAATACCTACAAGTTATATATTTACTGTACATATAGTACAGTAAGTGTACTTTCCACCACTGAATTCTGTTATGTAATCTTTTGGTTGTTTTGTTTAAATTAAGTTAAAGTAGTTATATATGCTAATATAAACTTCTCAACTAACACAGTATTATTAATTTGAATGAATCTGTTTGGCTTGCCAATTACAGTTTATTAATTTGCTCAGTTGCTTGTTTATAATTCCTTTGTGATTAATTTATGAATCAATAACATATGTTTGTTACTGTGTGGAGGTGTGGGGCAACTCATACGCAACTAATATAAATCCACCATATGCAGAAAAGAACATTAAGAATGATAGTGGACTGTTATTGGTGGTGTATGTCTTGATAAGTGTTCATATCTTGTACCAAAAAGGTAATTACCAACAGACCATCTTTAACTGTCATCTATCTATTTTAAGAAAGGGGGAAGATTTTTTTTGGCGTCCCTGCTCCTTTTTATTGTTGAATGTGTTTTGTTTTTTTTTTTAAATTGAAGTTTACATCTTGTTGAAATTTTGCGTTGGAAACCAAAGTAAACAATGAATGAAATAAATATAAATCTTTGCTGTTTTCCATAGCCAAGTTGGACAGAGTGAGCATGCTGGGTCAAGTGGTTAAGTGATTTATACAAGATTATCCTCTCTTTCCTGTCTAGGAGTGTGAGTATGAGTGACATACTTAACGAGGAAGAGGTGGGACACTTACCTCCACTGAGCCAGTCACGATATGAGCGCATGCATGAACAGTACAACAGCTTTCAGGAAGATGAGGACCACTGGCAAAATGTAAGAAACTTATGACATTAAAACAGATTAAGATAGCTGTATCCATTCAAATAATAGAGGGAGAAATATTGTGTCCACAAGCATATTCAAATGACAGCAATATCCTTTATAACGCTGCCATTATTTGACACTGTGAACCTGTGACAGGACTTGGCACGCTGGAAGAATCGCCGTCGCAGCGCGTCACAGGAGCTGATCAAGAAAGAGGAAGAGAGGAAGAGGATGGAAAAAAGGATGAAGCAGGAGGGAAGTGACGGCAACAAGAGGAAAAGCATTAAGACATACAAAGAGATTGTGGAGGAGAAGTAAGGATGATATTGAGGCACTTTCTAGTGTCGCACATGGCAGTCTGCCAAAGTTAAACCTTGATCCTTGAATAGATAAACATACATTGTCAAAAACACTACCGTGACACCAAATGCTTTCTGTCTCTCTACTTACTCCTCTTTTCTAGGGAGCGTAGAGAAGCAGAGTTGTGTGAAGCTTACAGGAATGCAGCGACACCAGAGGAGGCAGCCATGGTTTTACAGCGTTACGCTCTCCGCTTCACCATCAGCGACGCAACACTTGACAGCCTAAAACTACCCAGATCCACCTCAAAACCCAAATCAGACCTAAATCGGGTGGACAAAGAGCACAAACACTCATCACCTATTCATGACTCATCAGAACCTCTGCACAAACCAGAGCCAGCTGCTATAACAGAACCGAAGCGCTCAAAACCTGAGGAGATGGAGAGAGAGACCACTGTTCAACAAGAGTCACAAGTTTCCCCAGTCAACAGTCCCCCCACCACAGTCACAAGCTCAGAAAATATACCACCTCAGTCATTAGAACTTGATGAACCTCAATCCAAACCCACAGAGTCTCCAACCACATATCAGAAACAACCGATTACAGGAAATGCACAGCCTCAGACCGAGCACACAGCGTCTCAGATTGCACATGTGCAGCCTCACACCACACAGCCACCACACACACTCCCTTCCCCTCCATCTGTAACCTCCAGACCCGTCCCCCTCCTGGCAGCCAAGCCCTACTGCCAGCCCAGGAGCACACCGTCTGGACACAAACCTGTCAAGGTGAGGGCGCGATATCAGTCGGTCACACCAGTCAGCATCATCTGATACTGGATCATTTCACCTCAGTGCCTGCCCTCACGCTTAAATTAAAGAGTTGTTTGCGGCTTTTAGGAAGTTTTACTATTTTGACATGTGTGCTGTTTTTGTTTCTCTGCATGCAGTTTGAAGGTGTGTTGAGTAATACGTCTGGTTAGCTCTGTCAGTATCAATTTCTATCAAAAAGCAGAAATGATCTCTGAGCCTTGAGAAGGAGTGCTCACCTTACTGACCAACATGTTGTGATTCAAATATTTAAAGTGATCGTTTCTCTACTGACCAGAACTAATTCAAGGTCGAACCTCTGATCCACTTCCTTTTATATTGGATACCATACAAATACTGTACAGAACTTGCATATTAGTCCCAGACTATCCTTGTGATCGTGATCTTTGTGTATGTGTCCCACTCAGATGGATGGATTGGTGCGAGTGAATGGAGAGGTGACAGAGGATTTACCTGTTTCCACTACACCTGCCCCCCCTCAGCTCTTGCCACAGGAGATTAAAGACGTGACCCCCAAACAGACGGACAAAGACATTACCCCCAAACAGACGGACAAAGACATTACCCCCAAACAGACGGACAAAGACATTACCTCCAAACAGACGGACAAAGACATTACCCCCAAACAGACGGACAAAGACATTACCTCCAAACAGACGGACGAAGACATTACCCCCAAACAGACGGACAAAGACATTACCTCCAAACAGACGGAGAAAGATGTTCCCCCTGAGGCGATGGTGAAACGGCAGGAGACGACAGAGCATCCACCACCTCTGCAGACAGAGAACTCAACCCTCTCCTCAGGCTCTGCCATCAGCTCCTTGATTGGAGGCCGAAACTGTATCATCACAACAACTATTGTTACAGAGCTCACGCAGACTCTGGTGGAGCCTCATCCCTCGGATATCCAAAGCAATGGACAGGTAATACTACAAGTGACGTGTACCTGTGTTTCTTTTGGTTTAACCCATTTCCTACAAATTGTACATACTTTACATTCCTACTGACCACTATCAAAAGGCTACCATTGTTTTTTGGAGATTGTTGAATAGGTGTTTTCCCTTCCAGGCAGACACTTGTTGCAGGTCTGATGTGTGCACTTTAAAATCCACTTGCAGAAACTTCAGTCTATCTTGAGAGAGGTGCTCCAGGTGCACAATGGTTGTTTACTGTCTGCATAGAAATACAGAAGAAAGTGGGAATTGTTTTCATGACTCTTCCATCTGGGAGCATTTAAGCTTTTATGGAAACCTTTTACACCTGAGACATCGTCAGTTCATTGTATTCATGTGCTGCATTGGAGAAAATTAAACCCTTGAGGTGAACCATGCACAAACATGGACATTATTAAAGGGATATGATGAATTTCAGTTCAGCAGCTGACTATGGTCCTGGAGTGTTGGAGTTCATTCATTCTTAATCTACATTACCACAAAGTGATAATACAAATATACCTAATGTCCCTATTGGGAAATTTGCCTTTTGTGCACAGTGCGTCTAAAAATAACAAATGCAACAGGGAATTCACAGACATAAAACACTGCAATAGGCAATTTAAAAAAAACAATTAAAGAATAGTGGACAGACATGAGCCTGAACTGAAACACTCCTCAGTTGTTCACTGTGATTGATGGCGTATGTAAAGCTAGTTTCGAGTCTCTTCGGGTTGATTTAAATATTGCATTTACATGAACTGAAACAAGTGACTGCTTGAGGAAAAACACATCAAAAACAAAATCTTGTGCTTTATTTAAAAAAAATGTTGAGCAGATATTTACGTATTATGTAATTTTCACAAAATTTGTTACAATGTCCAAAACTGCCAGTATGGTCCATTAAATATTTCAGAAAATATATATACGTAGAAACAGAACAAACACAGATTTAGTTCCAGTTTCCTGGCTTCCAGTAAATGTTTTATTAATTTAGCTGAATATTCAACTTTCAGGTCAATGGTACCACAGGTTTGTTTGGGACACCAGTGCAGGAAAAAAAGGCTCAGTCGGCTCCATCACCCAGCAGCATGCAAGAATATTCTCCCACTGTCACAGGTAACACTGCTTTACCCCAGAGAGGCTCGCTTTTCAGTCACTTATAATTTAAAGAATTATAGTTTATACTCTTGTAAATTTCAAACAAGTATCGTTTAATTTTCCCTGCTGATGTCTGTACTATTTCTTTTAGCAGATGTGGATGTTATTTTGTCTTTCTCTTCCACAGAGGGCCTTGAGGAGAGCAGTGTGACTGTGAGTATCTCAGGGCAGTTCCAGCTTGTTTTTTTCTGTTTCTCCTTCATTCTTAAATTTGACCCTGTCCTGACCCTTCGTCTCCAGCAGTCGCTGTAGTCATACTTGTCCTCTCACCTTTCCTCTCTTTCTGTCCTTTTGGTCCGTATACATGTATCTGTGTGTGTGTGTGCGTGCGTGTGTGTGTGTGTGTGTGTGTGTGTGTGTGCCCTTGTTGGTCGGGTCTGGTTAGATTGAGACCCCCATGTTGAACTTGGCTAAACGTGTTAATCACTGGGTCTGGGACCCCAATGAGGAGCGTAAACGCCAGGAAAGGTGGCAACAGGAGCAGGAGCGCCTCCTACAGGTACACTGGTGAAATGGTGTGTACGTGCATGGCCCTGGGAATGTTTAGCAGATAACTGAAGACACAGGCTCTTTTGGATGTTTGTATGTATGTATATGTGTTTAGATGCTTGTCATGTGTGTGTTTATGTGCAGTAGTTAATGTGTACAGTGTTTCTCTGCAGGAGCAATACCAGAGAGAACAGGAGAAGCTGAAGAAGGAGTGGGAAAAAGCACAGCTAGAGGTGGAGGAGGAGGAGCGAAAGCACAATGAAGAGGTACAAACACACAGAGTGACGCACTTAAATAAAACACAGTTTCCTGGTTTTGTTTGTTTTATATCTTCCTCTTTGTGTTTATTTTGTCTGTCCTTCTTCCAGGAGAGACGGATTCTGGAGGAGACTGTAACACCCCTCAATCCCACCAGTTTGTTGAACCAGCAGTCTGGTCACACAGACACGACTTCATCAGCTCCAGAAAGCAACAAGACAGAGCAGACAGATGTTGCCCTGCAGAAAAACAGCCAAAGCATCTCCACAGGAAACGAAGATCAGCATGAATCAAAGCTGCATTTTTTCCAGGGTGAGATTCATATAGAAATACGCACCAATTTGCAGCCGTTGTCCACATGTGTTTGTGCCAAGCTCAGTCAGTCAAGTTCAAACATGTATTCCTCAGAGTTTCTGTGATTAAGTTTTTTTTCACAATGTGTTTTTGCAGATTCTGTGTGTGATGGTGAATCTTCAAAGAAACAGGAACTGTGGAAGACAGCATCTTTAGACCGCAACCCTCAACTAAACCAGGCACATGTTGTTAAAAGGTATGCCAGGATTTTGTTGTTGTTGCCTTTCTGTTTTTCACATATTGGTAACACAGAAGAAAAAATGCTGTCCAGCTCCGAGAGAGGTTGATCATATGAATGGGTCTGAAATGCCCTTTTTCTATTTAACTGAGTTCCAGCTAATTTGGTCACATATAAAGTAATGTAGGAAGTAACTGTGGGTTAAAATCCATTAGCTGATGATCCATTAAGACTTAACTGATCACATAAAATCACAGTGACTTGGCCACTTCTCAGTGATGAGCAACAGGAATCCATGATACATCCTGCATCAATTCATACATTAAATACATGCTTTCCTTATGTATTTTCTACCTGTATTATAAAGTGTTAGCCATCTTTTCTTATTGAATGCCAAGATTTTAACAGAGGAGAAATGGCTGGAAGCGCTGCATGAGTGTATTTTATGTCCATGTGGCGACAGTTTGAACCGTGGATTATTCTACTGTAGCGATGACAAAAATGTTCTCATATTTTCTGAGTCACTCTTTCAAAGTGAATAATGTTCCCTTGTGAAGCAGCTCTTTTATTTACTACTCTATTTTATTCTTCCAATGTATTTATACAGTTGTTAAGTGAATTCATTTTTTTTGACCACAGGTCTGGATCGCATGATGTTGTGACAGGAAAACAGCAGTCCTCCTCCTCCTTACCCTCACCACAGCCTCCTTCACCCAGCAGGTAACGACCCACATGCACACATACAGAACTGCAGCTTTGAACGTCTTCAATGTGGCAAATTAAGACTGGTATTTGATTTCATGTCCATTTTTACACTGCTGTGTCTCTGTGTAGGTGTGTTAGTGGGAAGAGACTGTGTTCTGGTTGTTCTCAGCCTCTGGGAAAAGGAGCTGCCATGATCATTGATACACTGGGACTGTTTTTCCACATACAGTGTTTCAAGGTACTGTATTATTCTAGTACAAATGCACACTAATTGGGAAGCTTTATGCTTTATTTGACTTTATACAGGCGTTGGCTTCTGTATACAGCTTTTGAAGATGTACAAAATTTGCTAAAACATGTGAACTACTATCACAATCATCTCCAAGATAGTGAATGTACATGTATCATCTTCTGTGTTTGTGTGACATATTTATCCATATGAGGGGTTGTCTACAACAATCTTTTCTATGATTAATGTTCGTCGTTCACTGTATTTCTCTCGTCAGTGTGGAGTGTGTGGCGGGCAGCTGGGTGACGCCACTGCAGGGACTGACGTAAGGATTCGTAATGGACATCTGAGCTGTCATGAGTGCTACATTGCAACTCGGGGTGAGAACACACACATACATACAAAAAGACACACACAGACTGATGCACAATGGCACACACATATCCCGTCTTACATTAGTCGTGAGAGTTACCTGTTAACCACATTCATATACTTAAAAAGAAGAAGGGCGTGCAAGAGTCGACCAGCTTCTTACTCCACGTTTTCACATCTGCAGTTTATAGACATTCACAAAACCACAAAACCACAAAACCTGTCTGACAGTCTGCCTCGTCTGGAGTCCTGACAGGAACTATTTACTGCTTTCTGGCTTTTCTAAAGACTCTTCTTTTGATGCTTCTATTGGCCTAACCCTAACCTCTTCTCTAATCTAATTTTAAACTTTACTGATTAATATAAATGTCCCTAACCTTCAAAAAGTGGGGTTAATAGAGTAAACTGGACTGACAACATCAACTCACTAATGTCCTTATTTTAAAGGTCTGAGGAACTGGCTCCAACATGAATAAGATCAGACAGACATTCTCAACACTGCCATAATACTGACCTTATGCAACCTGCCCATTTTTTTTAATTCGTTGCATTTCTAGTTGAAGCTCACAAAGGCTGACACCATTATCTCTAACAAAGATTACAGATTAAAAAGACGATGACACAAAAGAAATTCATAATTTCAATAAGTTATGAGAGAAGACTGTTGCACAGATGTTAATGCCTTGTCATTTTGTGTGTGTCTGTGTGTGTGTGTGTGTGTGTGTGTGTGTGCGTGTGCGTGTGTGTAGGCAGGGGACAGCCCACCACACTATGATGACCTGCATTTGAACTGGAACCCCTCCATCACCGCTGTAGTCTGTGATTGGTGGAAAATGATTCTGGAACCTTGACTCACATTCTGGAACACTCTTGGAATCTCTTCGTAACTTCAGAATCATCGTGTTTTTTTTCACAAACAGCTTTATGGATGTTGCTGAGAGCAGAACTGGACTGACATGTGGACTAAATGGCACAACATCACATGCACATACAGTGTAGTATGTGCTTCTTAACTGTACACATGTAAACACTTCTTTTTATTATGTGTAGCATGGACATAATCAAGAAATCAGTGTGTTTAGGCCTTTGCACATCCATATTTAGCACAATCAAGACACTAAAATAAGAATCTGTACTGTCACAAGCTAAACATGTTACGCTACAAGCTAATCACTACTGTCTTTAACACATCATGGTTTCACAATCTTGATTCATTAATCCCTGCTTCTGCACTGATCACGTGACTCCACTCTCTGAGTGTGTTGTAAACTGGTTTTGGTTGGATAACTTGAAGTAGCTTGACCATTATAATGCCTTACTCATCATCATACTTTGTCATTCATTTTGGGTTTTGTGTTTACAGTTTTGCATGAAAGAAGAACATATATAAGTTATTGTGAGTATTGCTCAGATGGATAGTGCAGGTTTGATGTAGGTTGTTATCTTCCCAATGGTTGAACTTTAACTTTCCTCTTGTATGTTGTACATCATCATGATAGTTTTGAAGTTTTGGATATCTGGCAAACTAACACAAGCTTTTTCTTTATATTTCACTTGACAAGAATGGAAATGCATTATATTAAGTAATAATACTTTGACTTTTAAATATTTTCCCTTTAAGATGTTTTAGCCACTTTTATTCTCATAGACTGACTGCATTTGAATCAGTGCCTTATGTAATGAATGCGAGGGCTAGCGTACTTTATGTGCAGGAGTATTTCCACCCACAGACCTCTGGGTCTTGGCACATTGTGTGTGTGTGTGTGTGCGTAATGAGTGTGTGTGCATGTGTGTATGAAATCATGCATGTAGGTATGTATGCAAAGTGTGATTTGACTTGAAGCACAGTTCCATACCAGCAAAAAAAATGTTAATAGATCAGCCGCTCCTGATGACCGTCTGTTCTCTTCCACCTTTTCCCGTGAGCTATACCAATGACACAGTTATTTGCTGCTTCCCTATTAATTACCCCCTGATATTATATCAGTTCACAATGTCCTAAAATCTCTCCTTGTCTGCCTCTATCACAAGTGTTGCCTCCCCAGAGTCTGAGCTGAATTCCTCTCTGTGTTATTGCCTCTATCTGGACACGTCACAGCGTCTTCATCACTCAGAGGAATAGAGCACCTAGTCCATTGTCTTTTATAGCAAGTGTATGTTTATCAATAAAATATTTTAAATGGGATGCTGGGTCTGTTTTTTTCTTTGAGTTCTCTTCAATAAAACTGAACCCAAAGTTTGCAGTTTAAGAGATGAACACATTATGACTTTACAGAAAAGTGTCCTAGCATAGATAAACCTATATATAGTGGAGGTGGAGGTATTCAGATACTTCAGTAGTAAGATATTTTTACTGATGCATTGCTGTGTAAAATGCATTGTAATATTGTATCTGGTAACTAACAATTGACTGATTGTTTAAGTAATTTTTAAAGCAAAGGTATGAAAATTTCACTGCTACCACCTTCCCAAATGTGAATATTTGCTGGTTTTAGCTGGTTTGTAAACTCAACTGGTCAGACAAAAAAAGGTATCTGAATATGTGAAGATTTTACATTGAACAATCAATTGGTCATTCAAGACAATAACTGTCAGATCTGGCTTATTGTCTATTTATTGTAAGTCTGTTGCACAAGTTTTCATGACATTGTAGAAGTCTTTCTATTTTTTCTGCTCTATGTTGTTATGATGCAGCTCTGCCGGAACTATTGTGCTAGGAACCAAAGAGAACGGGACTAGAAAATAGGGAAACCGGAAGTTTACAAATGCTTGCCCGCCCCTTATACTGATAGTATGTAAGCTAATGTTTGTTGTTATTTGTTTCTTTTACCTCAAAAACGTCGACATACCCAAACAAAATGGAGTCAAAGGGACGCTCGCTTCATGCCGTAAGTACAAGACATTTAAGATAACGAGTTACAATGTCAACGCTTAGTTTGTTCGGTAGTTAGCCCGGTAGCTAGTTGGATCTGACAGCTGAAAAACATCTAAATATAAGTCTTAAATACGACTGCTATCTGTTTTTCTGTCATGTAGCTATCTTTCACATGTTATCAGATTAACAGAACATTAGCCCTAAACAGCTCTAACACGTACTAAAAGCCTACATTTGCGGTCAGTTATCTCGTGGTTTTCTAAGCTGTTTTCCTGTTTTGGTTATGGTTTTTTATTGAAGATCATTGCAGTGCAGACTATAGATCAACCTCAACAAACAGTTTCTCTAGCTCTTTCAGTCAGAGATTAGCCATACACAGATATCGTATAAACTGATCAGCTGGCAGGTTTTTATTGCTCCACTTAATCCATGAATTGACTAATTGATTGGATCAATTTTTATCAATTGATGCCAAAAATATGTCAGCTATATGTTTATTACTGAGGTCATAGTTAGAGATGATGTACGGGACTACATTATATTCAGAGGTGTTTCTAACTTTTATGTCCTCTCTATTAACCTCCATGAGGGGGGCAAGAAACACCTGTGACTATAATGCAACACCTCGAACTATGACCTCGCTGCTATAACATTAAGATTTACACCTCCATAACAGTGTCAACAAAAACCTAATATTTTAGGCATTATAAAAGTACTAATATATATATATATATATATATATTTATATATATATGTAGTATGTGTATAATTATAGTATATATGGTTTCTGCAAGAGAATTGTATAATAATTGATTCATTTTTGCAGTTGAATTGACTAAGTAATTAATGATGGAAGAACTGTAATCATCAGTTGTCTGTATTTGAAGACAGCCTACTGTTAAATGTATACTATAATAATATGGTGGTCATTTCGGCAGGCTGGCACCTCAGTAGATATGACACGGAGTGTAGAGGAAGAGTCTTTGGTGGATGGACCTCTGATCTCCGCTGACGCCCTCCACTCTGCCATCAGGAGACAGTTTCAGACCGTACCAACACACTGCCATGCCAGCCTGCTGTCTCTGCTGCATGTATGATATGCACTCACAAACATACACACCCACAAACACACACAATAACCTGACCTTTATTTTCTGTAATGTAAATTTAAACATTAGCTGCAGCCCTAGAGTAAATATGTGTTTAAATTTTAATTTCATTCCATTTAGATAATCTGGCAGCACACGTAAAGGCATTTGTCTAATTCTTCCTCTTAATCTACTTACTCAAAGTTGTCTTTTTATTTTCTGTGTATAATAATAGTCATAGTGTAAACTGGTCTGAGACATCTGTCTCACTTTCACTTCTCTCTTCCTTTTTCCAGATTGTGTATGTTGTGTTGTCAGTGTGTGTGTCAGTGTTGTGTGTGTTGAAATTTGGCCAGGCAGAGGTGTGTGCGAGTGTTTTGCATAATGTGTCAGGTGACAGTGTCATTGTGTACGGGAAGGTGTGTTTGTGGGTGCTGGTGCTGGTGTTCACTCGGTGTATGCAGCACCATCACAGTCAAGCCAGAAGGAGAGGGTACCTGCGATTCTACAGAGAGACACAGGGACTGAATCACCTGCCACTCTCCATTCACTCTGCAGGTACAACTGCACGTGTTGCCCCTTTACTGCTCATGTATAGGCCAGTTTTCTCCACAAGGTGGCAGTAATGCTACAGGAAATATGTCTTTGTTGCGTTGCAGGGAATGTTTTGCTGTTGGTTGTTCTGGCTGCTAGATTATCACCAGAAGTGCAAGCATACTTGCTGCTCAGCATCCTGGGGTTGGAACTCTTGGTGGCAGTGCCATACCAGCTCTATTACACAGGTAAACTGATCTCAATTTTTATTTGTTTAGTGTCGACTAATGTCGTTCTGTGATTGCAAATAGACATTTTTAAACAGCACTATTTCTGCAAACTTTTATGTTGTTGAATCAAGTTCTACTGCGTTGTTTTTTTTCTTATTCATGGACTCTCGTCTTACACATGCATCCTAATTTTTCCCACCTCATCAAGCCACACACCCACCTATCCATATATATGTATATATATATATATATATATATATATACGCACATCCACACACCCATCTGATTTCCCAGTTCCAGCCTACCACCCCCTTGCACCAAGATACCCACTAAAAAAGATAGACACTGACATTTGAGTAAAAAAGATGCATACCTGGGTGAAGTTTATATCAGAATACACTCACATGAAATTAATAATCAGAAAAAAACCACTCAGAAAAATGTATTAAAAATTATTGATAAGACGAACAAGTTAAACCACTCTGACATTCTGGATCAGCATTAATCACATTGAATCTTTTTTTTTTTTTTTTTTTTACAAAATCTGTCAAAATTCTTTATGTTCAGTTTCTCAGATGCCATGAAAAACAAGACAAAATGTAAAAAAAAACATCCTGTGTAGCTGCTGGCTACACAGGCACCCAGAGTAGAGAACGTGAAGGCAGCAGTGGCATAAAAGAAATGTCAGGATCCATATTTAGCAACTTAATTAAATAACTCTTGTAATGTCACAGCATGTCATGTATCCACATTTTGAAGGTAGGGTATTTACACTACTTGGATTATGATTCATGCCTGACAAGTGAGACCATTGTCCAGTCAGGTCACATCAAATAGTTTATAATCAGAGTGTGCTTTTCTTGGCGTGTTGCAGCATCATTCAGGCTCAGACAATTTTTCTATGGATGTTGATAGTAATATCAGTGGTGATATATGGAGAGACACACCCTGCAGATTACATTACATACAAACACACACACTACCCCCTCTCTCAATCTGAGCACATTCGCATCACAATACCTGCCCTGCCCTTTTCAGACTCGACAGCATGACAATCAACCATTCAGCTCTTTGCGCCCCCCCCCCCCGTCTGCTGATCTGTTGATTTTTGTTTTTGCTTCTGATACAAACACCATGCAAACTTTGCTGGATGATACCCATACCTACACATCTATTGTCGTTTCTTCTCTGCCCTAGAGCTCAATAACCAACTGGTTGTTAATTCCATGTGGTCCAATGTTTCGGTAGCTTTGTTGAAATGGCCTTAGGCTGCAATAATTTGCTATAACCATTCACTTCATTTGCTGTGAAAAAGTCACAGCATTTGAGAGAATGAATAACCCAAAAGCATGTGGGAAAGCAGTGAAATACATTTTCTTTGTGTATTTGGACGGCACTTGGAAATACGATAAAGCCATAGGTTAATCAAATTTGAGGGTTTTTTGCAATTATTTCTTCATTTAAAACCTTTGTAGAAATACAGCATGAAGTTTGGATTCATTGAAACGTGCCAAAATGGTGAACTAATGTCTGAAAATGACAAACTGATATAACTAAGCCGAACATAGTCTATGAGTTGAGAACTATTTTGCAGCTGGCTCTGATATTTCTGAAATTTGAGCTTCCACCAGCACAAATAAAAAAAACCCAGAGACACTGGACAGTATCATGAAATACTCTGGTGGAGATATCTGTAATTATCCCTAATGGGCTCTGTGCACATGTTTCTGATAAAACAAGTGACACCTCACATGCTGAGACGTTTTTCAGGCTGTGGTTGTCATGATATCATCCATTAGGGTCAGCCAAATTCACTGCTGTGTTACAACGGTTTTCAAAGAACATTCCCTGATTTGATTTAGCTCGATGTCTTTTATTGTTTTTATATTAAATTCTGTGTAAGTTTTTTAATCCTGAATCACTGTAATCTGAACGTGACCTCACCTGAATCTTTAATAACTTAAAAGTGAAGTCTTATTAAATGTCATCTCTACAGCATTTTCTATATTATTATAGTATTCTATACTATATTGTGTTTAATTAACTGTTTATACACCACCCTCACTCATGGAGGAGTTATAGTTGTTGACAGAAACATTAATAAACATTTACATACAACATACAACTACATTCTAGTATGTTATAAATCTTTTCTTATTTTTTGTAAACTGGTTGTAAATGCTAAAAAGGGGGACTTAAAGTCTCACTCAAAAACTTCCTTAGAAATTGTACATCCACCAAATTTAAGGGAGTGGTGCACTTGCCTCGCAAAAGCATTGTGAACTTAAAAAACAGAAAGGAGACAGCTTTCTGCTTCACTGGTAAGTTCTTCAATATTAGGGCTGTAAAATATTAAACTAAAAATCATGACCTTTGTCTGATATCAATATTTACCTATTTAGGAAAAATCTATGAGAAAATCACTTGAAATTCCCAGTTTTCTATTCGATGTCCATCATCATTAGGCTGCCCCTAAACTTCAGATTAGGGGCATGAAACCTCAGTCAGCACAATTTGAGTACAGACTGAAATCACTCTGTAGAGCTGAAAATCTAAAACTGACACGAACCAAAACTGCAAATTTTAGATGATATTTTACTGCTGCTTTGTTTTAGGACAAGATGCATTTGAGAAGCTTGGACGATTTCGTTAGATAAAGAATAAAGTTTGAAAAAATGCATGTTTAAGTTCCTCAAAATAATCAAATTAAAACTTGGGTATCATATGGTCAGTGGTAGGTACAATATCTAGCCCAACATTAGTATGGGTATTTCAGAAATCATTCAGACAAATCTTTAGGTATTTTTGGGTCATTTTTATGCCTTTTATCATAGACAGTAAAGAGACGACAGCGAATGAATGAGAGAGATGCAACAAAGGTCGCTGGTTGGACTCGAGCTGGGGAATAGTGGTGCAGAGCTGGCGTCTTAACTTCTAAACAACTGGGGTTCCAGATTGTGACAAATCTGACGTTAATTATTTAATAATTATGTTTTTTATTTTTTTATTTAGACAACAAATTAACTTTTCAGTGTTTTAAAAAAACTATGGCATGTTAACACAGTGATAAACATGATACATAAACAGTAAATGTTGGTATGTTGTCCAGAATGTTTGGTGAGGGCTGCAGCGGCCTTCCTGTCAGTGTGTAAAGGAAAACTGCTGTTAAAGATGCTCTATCAGAGGATATTGATATTGAAGAATGTGTATTGAAAGGAAATCCATATTAAAGGTGTGTTTGGCTGCTGAAGGGCACAGATTGGAGATGGAGATACCGCAGAGGCAAGGAGAGAAGATAAGAGGCATTAGGATTTAACCTAGCCAAAGGGTAGCTCTGAGCCCACTCCACCCAAACACAAGGAGACACACGCACTCACACACACACTCACACACATTGTCCCTGTGTTTACAGTGAGGGTGAGCCAGTGTGTGACGGGGGTATCTCCGTTCACCCGTCGCATTCCTGCTCAGATCAGTGCAGTCAGGCACGACGCAAACTGAGCGACGCCTTGCAGCGCAAACCTTTTTAAACCGCAAACGCAAACTCACTCACACACACACGCTCCGACTGAGGCAGAGTCAAGTTGACACCAGGGAGATCACGAAGAGAAAAGATAAAGTCTCTTTGTAGAGATGACAGTGAGGGAGAGATATAATGCCTGCAGCTATGAAGTCCATACAGGAAGGCCTCGTTCAACTTCTCTTTGAAGTGCATACTGATTGTAAGTGTGTGTGTGTGTGTGTGTGTGTGTGTGTGTGTGTGTGTGTGTGTCTTTGAGGTTTTCTGTATGTTTCTGCCTCTCATTTTAACATGAATACACTCTCCTCTATAGACCCCCTTGCACATCAAAGCCATGCCTTGGCCTTCAAAGGCTAAACTTAGAATACATCTCTCCCCTCTGCCTGGTCAGAACTCGGTGTAAGCACTGCAGGGCACAGGGTCGACACACATCACACAGACACACACACACACACACACACACACACACACACACACACACACACACACACACACACACACACTGATACAGATACCTACAGTATAACCCTGTCACGCACAAACCCCATGTACTGTGTTAAAGTACAGAGTACAAGTTCAGTGTTCAAACATTCATTCCATAGTATTGATCATAAATACCTGACCGTTGTCGATCACACTTTTTCCGTAACGGTTAGAGGTTGCTGCGACATTGTTTTTAAGTTGGGGAGCTGGAGAATACCTACTTCTACTACAAGAATCTGGTTTAACTTGTCAGATTTATGTTCTGTAATCTGTCAGTTTATGAGAAGTTGCATTCTTAAGTTATTTTCTCTCTTAGAAAAGTTGTGAGAGGAAAAGGAATCAACTGACTCACCTGTGATAAGTTAGCACTGATATAGGTTTACTGTTGTGAACCTGTAGTTAGTAACTCTGTATCAATCCGCTTGTAGTTACTATAGAAACCATTTTAAGTTGAGCAATGCCAGACGTATATAAAGCCCATGTCAGCGTCAGAGGTTTGGTGCCAACAACCCAAACAGTTCATCCAGTGTCTTTTGCTGCAGTCTGAAATGTGTAACATGGACCCAATTTAATGCCAGTCCACCTTTAATTTCTTATTATGCTCTGAAAGTACCAAAACTGTAACTGTGGACAAATAAGTTATTAATGATTTTCTTAATTTAGCATCCACACTCAGGTGGTAGGTCTTTTGTCATCTATATGGTTTAGAATTTATAAAGTTGTTTTCGCTCATTGAGGAATATACGTCTAATTAGTCTGAGGAGAAGCTTGAGCATCTCATCGGGTTCGATCTTGAAGCAAGTTTTTGAATCTTCTCCCACATATACAGCTCCGACACATGAAATGTTTCTTGAGCAGGGCTTATTTTCCAGTTGACTTTCGACTTGCATACTACTTTGAAGTAAAAGGTGATTTACACTGCTCTATTCAAAACTGAATATCAGTCGCTGTGGTCGTTGGGATCCATTTCCTTCCAATTTCTTTGATTTTCATCACAGGCACTGTTGGGCACAGGCACTGCATAGTTGTTAGCACTGTGTGTGCGACCATCAGCTGTTAGCACCTCTGCAGCTTCACTGTTATCACCTGGAAATGTGCACCTCTGGATGGGTGATTGAAGCTTGTCAGATCTGAGTAGACCAGGTCTGAGCACTGTCTGTCCAGCAGTGTGAGAGTCTCTAACAGGGACGTGTGAAATGTGTCACTTCCTTTACACTGCTCCGTCCATCCATCCATCTGTCCATCCATCCATCCCGGTATCTCTATCTGTTTTTTTGCCCCCTGCTGTAATACACTGAACTTCACAGACAACCTAATTTAAGGAATTTCTGAACATCTGCACTGACCTCATCGAAACACTTCCCCTTTTTCTGTGCGCGCGCACTACCTCATTGTACTTGTATTTGTTACGTAAACTATAGCAAGCTATGTTAATGAACCTGTGGTTATAAACAGAGTAAACACAACCTGACTAACAGACATGCAACATTGAACATTACACGACACAACAGTCCAATATTACATTCGTCAATCTCACAAATTACTGTGGCATGTACACACAATTTGTTAATTAAGAGACTGAGACTAAGATGCAACAGAGACAAATGATAATGCCAGCAAAAATAAAGTTAAAAACACACCTATGCATTCATATCAGCTTAAGTAAGAGACATTTACTGCAGCATCAGACCTAGCAACAGAAGATGTGATCAAGATATAGAAAAGGAAATACTAAATCTAAATTCACATCATGCAAATAAGTGGCATTATTATGTGGAAATATAACAGGTATGTAATTAAATTAATGAAATTTAGATAAAGTTTCACTATAAATAATTGCACTCCTCTTACCAAATCTCAAATATAATAAAACTGTTCAAATTCAAATAGTTTAAAGTGTCAGTATTCTTGAATGATACTAAAATTTAGGAAGTTAAAGAAACTTTAAAATAATGATATTCTATAAATTCACTGCAGCAGGTTTAAATATAATAATATACCCATGAAAAAATAAGATTGATAAGATAAGAGTTTGTTTCTGAAATGTCAGCCAGTAAAAATACACAGAACAATATTGGTTGACACAGCGTCACTTCACAGTTTATTGGTTCTTTTTTGCTTGTTTATGCTCATAAGCTACAAAGTGAATGGAGTGAAATGCATGCAAAGCAATGGACAAACAGCCCCATTGTCAATGATGGTAGGTAATCAAAGTAAATCTATTTTAGTAAATTATAAATGTAATTGCAAAGCCATTATTTTGTGGAGCTAAAAAAAAATGCTCACAGGCTGCAAAACATACTTCTTAAACATTTACTAACCCAATATATATATATATATATATATATATATATATATATATTAAGAATATAAAGTCGTATAAAGCTATTGGGTAAAATGAATGGTCAGTGTGAATGTAACTGATTTTATCAAAATATTACTTGAACCTGGTTATTCTCTCTCTCTCTCTCTCTCTCTCTCTCTCTCTCTCTAAATATTTGTCCACTTGTGTCCTTTATTGAAAAGACTTTTAACGTATGGAAATCTGAGGAACTGTAATCCAGATTCTGCCTTGGTGGTACTGACTGTAAATATTTGACACCAATTTGCCTCTGTGCGTCGTCGTCGTTCTCTGCACAAACACTCAGCAAACGCAGGCTCATCATCACTATTCTTCTCTCCACCACACTCATTTCTCTGCCTCTTTGGAATGTCTTTCTCTCACACATACTTGCTTTCTATTTCTTTATTGACACACACACACACACACACACACACACACACACACACACACACACACACACACACACACACACATATACACACACAGTTGTTTCAGGGCCTCATTATGCAGGAATGTGCAGTATTTCTTTGGATTGAGTGTGAGTGTGGATACTGAGATGCTGCACTGTAGCAAAGCAAAGATAGTGCTCTTTAGAACCTCCCTGACAATTTCCTCTGGCTAATGACACCCAGTCTTATCAATACTCAGCCAGCTCCTCCCTCAGCCCTTCCTCACTCACTCCACTCCATACTCATACATACCACAGCCTTATCTCCTTGCAAACAGCACCAATATTCATCCCATATTTTGGCCCTGGCTCCTCTTACTGCTACTGTATCCTCCACACTCACACCTTGCTGTTAACCCCACCCCTTGTGTAAAGGTGTATGTTTAGGGTGTGAGAATTAGAGGTTTGAGTGCAGGATATGACAGCCCATAAGGACTAAGTGCAGGATATAACAGCCTGTGTGTGTTTAGGAGAGGGAGAGGGATTGAAAACAGTAAAAAAAACCACAAAAAAACGAATGTTTGCTTTTTCTCACCTGATTACCGTTTGTAGGAAAAGCTCTCACTGCTCATTAATGTCTCTGTGTTCTCATGTCCAACTGACTGAACATGTTTTCTGTCCATTTCTAGTCAAGGTGATGCGGTTCAATAGGGAGAAAGCTGCACCAGATGTGAGCCAAGAAGAGTGTTCGCACACCTACAGTGTCACGAGTCTGCCAACTGAGACCGGCTTCAGGTAGATGGATTTCACTCAGCCACACACACACACACACCTGTCTCTCTCCAGTTCCTTTCAGACACATGCACCATGTTATATAAAGGAGGCAGATATTAAATGTAGTGCTTCATCTCTTATGCATGAAGAAAATAAAATGTATTTAATAAACTAAGAAATACTTTGATTGAGCCAATTTGAAGTTGTTATGGATTCATCTCAAAAAATATGTCTTCATTCATTTTTCCCCTCACTTTGTGTTTTTTGTTCAGTGGTACGAGTACTGTTGAGCCATATAAAATATGGCTATTCTATATCATGTCTAATAAACTATGAAACTTAACTGATGGCAATAAGTTAGTGGATCCAGAAGTGAGACGTGAGAATCCCTCATGCTTTTCAACTGTAAAATAAGTTGTGAAATCCACCACTGATGCAGCCTGTGAGAAAACTGAGAACACCTTTCTTTCTCTATATTGTTATTCTCAACCTCATTTCTGTTCTCCAGCTCTATCATCACTCCCTCTTGTTTAACAGATGCTGAATATTGCACCAATGTAGTTCTATTCATAATGGTCCTGTTGTGTTTGAATGGAGCCATTTGAAGGCAAAAAAGGAATTACATTTTTTGTTATTGTTAAGAAATCCCCTGAAAAGACCAAAACCAACAATGCATTAGTAAGTTCATTACTACTAAAGATGCCAATCTTCGAAAACAGGTACTTTTAAAGAGAGGCAACATGGTTGAAAATAGGCGGGAAAGCAGGAGTAAAGTAGTGCATTTGTTGGGATTTATTTCTCACCATAGATTTCCACGTCAATATTTAGAGCAGCAGGACGGTGTATGTGGGATTGTCCACACAGTGCCCATATTCATATAACAGTATGGCTGATTGATGTGTTTTGGGTTTTTTATATATTTCGCAAAGGAAAGGGGGATAAACAAACAAGTAGAGTATACATTTCTTTTATTGGCTTTGAGGTGCATTGTCCTCGATTTTATCCAGACTGAGATATGACAGTTCCCTCATTATTTTCACATAAATATCCCATGTTTTTTTTTTTTAAAGAGATAGACATTATATTTCAGTACAACTTCTCATGTTCTTAAATGTCTTAAAGGTAAAATACAACATGTCCATTTACCATTGATGTGTGTTTTTAATAGTTTTTGGTCAGCTATAAAGCTCTGTGGCATAGATGAATAAGCTTATCAGGCTTTGGACAGGAAATATTTAATGTACTTAGTAATACTTTTGTGGAAAGTAAAGAAAAATATATAATATCACCAGACTTATCTTTAAGCAGATAGATGAAGTCAGCAATATTACAGATTCCTGTCTAAACAGGGTGTATGTGCCATTTCTGTGTGTGACAGAGAGGGCTCTTGTCTGGAGGAGGTGGTGGAGAGGCAGGCCGACCTGATAGAGTACCTGAAACAGCACAACACCTTACTGAGCAAGAGGCTGCTCAACCTCACTGCTCAGCACTGACCACAGCCAGGCCTCCTCCTTCCTGTGAGCCAGCCGACACCCTCTCTGGAGAAGACAGCGCTGTGGGGAAAGAGCCTGATCATTTTAACACTCCGAGAGGGGATCTCTTTAAAAGAAAGGAGCAAAGCCACGACAAACACTGGATGAAAACCTAAAGTAAGCAAATGCACCTGTATGCACTGACTGAGACAGGAGGGCATCTCACCTGAGATGGACAGATAACGCAGGAGGAGGTGAGCTGAAAGTGGAGGACAGTTAAAGAAGAGAAGTGGGAGGAGGAGTAATGGGTCACAGATCAGAGGTGAGGGGTTTTTATCGCTCTTTTATGACCCCCGGTGACCCGTGTATGCTGCCGCTTCTGTTACTGTGAGAGCAACGGAGGAGGTGAAATTATTTTAGAGATCATCTGCACTAAGGAGGGACTGAAAGAGGAGGAGATACAAGAGGGGGGTTATCACTGTTCAGGGCCAAACTAGAGAAAGAGATCAAATAACACTGTAAAATGTCTCTAAGTGTTATTTTTGTAAATATGTGTAATGTTTGTGTAAATGCATTATTGGTGAGTTTTTTTCAGTCAGTTACTTTGCGTATTTGTGATCCGCTTCCAATAAATCTTTAATATTCTCATGTTTTGTTTATTTCATTTATGTTTAAAGCTTTTTCAGAATGAGAATTGACACAATACTTCAGTGAAACCCAAGTAAGTGGCTATTGTTTTGTGTTTTAAAAAGTGTTTGTCTTGTATAATGTACTGCAAGAGCTAAAAGAAAGAGCCCAAACAATAGAAACGCTGCAGTGTCAACGTAAACTGGTGTGAATGCCTTTTCCCACCTCACCTTTTCTGTGTTAAATTTCAACAGTCACGGGAATCTGTGTTAACGAAATATCGAGGTCGTCATTTGAGCCCTTGGTGTTTGTTCCCCATTGTGATTCCTTTATGTTCTGGCGTCCGTAACTCCACAGGGAGCGCAGCATTTACGACTTCTTTCCCATGTGACTTCTGCTGGGAGTTATCCAGAGTACTACAGGTATCACGATCAGTGTTTGACCTGGGGCTTTTAGATTATACATACATAGAGATTTTTATTTTACTATGTTCTTACTAAAACTATCCCAAATTTAAATGAAGTCTGGCTTAAAAACTTAGTCTTAACAATAACTATTAATTGTTATCCTCAAAGCCACCACATTTATTTGGACCTATAGTCAGTTGTTACTTAAACGCACACACAAATAGAATCTCAAAAAGGACATTTATACATTTTTTTATTAAAACGTTTAAAATGTAATTCAATAAACATTTGAAGTGCGTACATGCATTATAAACACTTTTTTAGGAATACTATGAGGGTGCTGTTCATCGTAGCTGCAGTCACTCAAATGTTTCCAACTCTTTGGTCCGTAGCTTTTCAGTGGAGTGTGTAAATTATTTAAAGGTCTATGATGCTGTGGCTCCTTCTCCCTTGTCTTTGACTGGTAAAGTATTGGCTTTTAAAGATGAAGAGGGAAGGTGCTTGTAACTGGAGAGACCCACCAAACTGCCATACAACAACACGCTCATGGTTAGTCATATTTTTTTCACGTTTTCAGTCATGCACAAGCTGAAGTTGCTTGTTGCTCTTCTGCCGGTTGTGTATATGTGAAGAGCTACATATACATAGTATATACATAGTCTTTGGATGGCATTTTCATGTTGTCCTATAGTTTTCCTCCACTTGAGTCCATGTCTTGGCACTGGGATCCATCCATGGTGTTTGTACCACACACTGCAGTCGCTTCAGATTCATATTACCCTCCTCAGGTCACTCTTCTTCTTGTGCTTCTACCTGTAATGGAAAAACAACATTTAGTGTCCAGCTAAGAGGTGCTCAGTAAATGTGCATGTACAAGAGTAAAAAATTCAAGTTGAACAACCCCCTCCCCACAAACTCCTCATAACACTAAAGCCTTCCTCTTCATCGTTAGTGAGATTTATGTCTGAGCCTTTTCCCCCTGCACTCCTGTTCTGCGTGAATACACACCTCTGCCACTAATCACACACACCTCCTTAACTGCCACTTGCCAACTCTGTAACCTGGTTGTGTTCCTTGTATCTAAAAGCTCAGCTCATAACCTCTTTTTACGTAGAAACACATGTATGTATGTATGTATGTATGTATGTATGTGTGAGTGCACGTCTTACCTTAGGGGAAGGGTACTCTGGAGTGGAGAGGCAGACAGCGCCTGTGTGGGCAGTGGTGTCTGTGGTATTTTCTCCTTAGGTTCAGGAAATCTGAAAAGAGAGATGTTTTAATTAAAATATACTGAATTAAACCACTGGATGAGCAGGCTGTTATACCATGGTGTAGACTACAAATATATTAGGTTTTTTAGGTATTTAGGTATTAAGTAAGTAGCTAAAGTGGACTGCTGGCAGTCAAATTAACTGCTTATCAAGTGTTATTTTAGGTGCAAAAGTCATTTTAAGTAAGATTTATGTCTGCAGCTGGACCCCTGCATATCGATGGACAGACCTAATTAATCCCAAGTGGAGGATAGTAAACTCAGCCTGGACTTTTTATCACCAAAAAAGATAAAACTACATCTCCCTCAGTCACCATTTTACAAGTAAGGATAATTTTGACACTAACAATGCCCGTTATGACTCAGCTTCTCCTCTCCTGATTATGGAAAGGCCTACTTTCACGAGTTTTATTGTTTGGATCCATTTACCAACAGCAGGGCGACCCCCTTCTCATAAACCGGGACACACAGACCTAACACATGATTATTTTTAAACGTCCCTAATAAATCCGATTTGACTCCCGCGGTTCACAGGCTGCCAGCCAAGCCCAGGAAGAGATAAACTGCCAGATGACTTTATGACTCCCTCTCCCCCCACCGCTCCCTCTGAGTACCTCCGCAAGAAACTGCTCCCCACGCCTGAAGGTAGGCTTCTTTACACTTGGCACTGCTACTCCATGTCATGTTAATAAAGCTCGAGTATTTGCATGGCGTTTTAACACCGTGATTAACAAAAGCACGCCGCAGTGCCTTCCAGCCGGGGACAAAAGGAGTCACTAGGGCCGCTGTGCGATCCCCGGCGGCGCTGCGCTCCTGTCCCCTCCCCTCTTCCTCCCTTCATCCTCTCCTCTCCATCGTCACATGAACCTAATCACGACCTCAAGCCCAAAGCCCCAGCGATTTCTACAGCAGTTTGTCTCCGCCGCAAGGCCGAGGAGTCCTGATTTGCGCAAAAAGGCGCACCTGCTACGCCAGACAGAGCAAGCTGTTCACGTTTTTAGAGTGAGTTTGCTCATAGCTCGGCAGATTCTGCGTTTACAAAAAGTATTGAAAAGGCGAATATTTAAGTTGAACTTTATTTAAATCCTAAACATTCCACAAGTTAAAATTGACCCCATTGCTAGCCATGTTGTTTTAACAGATACATATATAGAAATGAATCATTAATTTGCTATTTAACCATGTTATATGTTTGTTGCATTACAGTCTCTTTTTTGGTTGTTGGTTTATTTTGGTCTGCAGCTTTAGGCTTGGGTAGCTTAGCTAATATACCTTTTTAAAGGCGGCTAACGGTGTTTTTTTTTCCGATTTTAAGGAAAAATTAATAAAAGTCTGTAATTTTTAACCATTTGTTTAACCTATGCCTCTTTCACCAGCGAGTTAAGCTAGTTAAATTAGCAAATACTGTTGCTATGGTTACCCGCATTTTAAGCTAAAACGGTCAACCAGCTAGCCGATTTTAATGAACACCTGCTGTTCATTTTGGAAAGCTGGACGGTTAAGTTTTGTGATGCCTTTACCATTATCACAGACAAAAGTATATGCAGTAATAAAAGTAACTTTACTTTAACTTTACGTTTGCAGGAAGTTTAAGCTATGACGCATTTTGTTAAGCTGTTTTACCAATGAGAATTAACTACCGTTAGTTAAGCTAGCAAGAAGTAACGTTTGTCATGCATTGATTTTACAACGCTGTTAAAACTGTTGACTATATTTGTTATATCCTGACGCATTTTAAAGGACACCTGGCGGCCATTCAGGAAATCTGGACGGTAACGTTTGGGGATGCTTACCTGGTCTGGCAGAGTAGATTGGTGCTACAACAGCTGCAAGCAGCACCAGCAGGTAGAGCAAGTTGAAGATCCTCATGGCTTGGTTTTAGTTAACTTCACAAGAGCTTAGTTAATGAGAAATTTTCCAAAAGTCCCTCTGCCTCAGTGCTGGACTGGTGATGCTCAGTGTGGTTCAGTTCTGTTTTTGTTCTCTCTTTCAGTCCAGATGGCCCACCACAGGGAGAGTCCAGTACACAGAAGTACCTCTTTTCTCAGGATAATCAGTATGTCCCTGAGGAATGTGAGTGTCCAGAGTGTTTGTGTGTCCAGTGAGAGTGTGATTGTCTCTGTGTCTGAGAGCAAAGTGACAAAGGTGCTTCTCCCCCCATCTCCTTTATACAGCCTTTTAGAGGGAGGGGGTGTATGGAGGGGTGTAGCAGCAGCAGCCCCCACCCCAACCCCTGACACGCACACACATACGCACACACACACACACACACACACACACACTCTCTCTCTCTCTCTCTCTCTCTCTCTCTCTCTCTCTCTCTAACACACACACTTCAGCATTGCACATATTGACCCCACATGTAGAGGGTAATTCAAATGACAGGAAGCCCCCTCCCTAGCCTCCAACTGCCCCTTGAACACACACTCCTTCAGCATTTTGTGTATGTACAGATGCATGTATTTGCATTGCAACTATTGGTGATTGATGTGTTTCAGAGGTGCGGGAGAAGCAGGCATTTTTTGATTTATCACTCACAACATCTGGGCAAGGATGTAATAAGCTGTCATTGAAAGTAGCAGGTCCTTCAAGAAACAGATCACTCCTCCCTCGGTTGTCCCCTACCCCCGCGCTGAGGACACACATCTGGGGCTTTGGGGCGGTGTTGGTGGTGGTGGTGGGGGTGTGTTTGCACCAAGCATTTTTTTTGGGGCAGGGGACCTGGTTGAATGAAATCCAGAGATGCACTGGACTAACGATAGCCTGAGTGTCTGTATCGGCCTCCATCTACTGTCTCTGTCATTCTGCATGAGTGTACATCTTTGTCTCATGCTTGTTTGGTTGAGAATTTTTCTCATCATTTGTCAGTTGAATGGCTAAAACTTTCCTTAACACAGCTGGGTTTTTTTGAGAATGCTGTTTTTATAGGGCAGTGTAGTCTTTATTTAAGTTAGTTTGGTTCATGTTTTTAGTGTCTTCTCTTTAGGCGGGCTACATGTATATAACTTCATTACTTTTTTATAGACAAAAATGTGTCTGTAGTACAGACTATTGAAACTGTCAAGTACCAAAAGCTGGAATCTGGAGTGTAGAACCTCAGCAGTTTTTTGGTTCTGAATGTAGCAGTTGAAATTGTCGAAATTTTTGGAGTATGATAAACTAAGCTGGCATCTAGTTCTTTATTTATTGTTTGATCAGAAAGTTCCTGATTTAAATACAATTTTTGCCAATTTTACACTATTTTGTTTAAGCAAAGTTGTTTGAAGACTGCTTGAGTTCAAACAATTTTTAACAATTGAAAAAATTTCCTTCTGTTTTTAGATATTTAAAAAAGTGTTTTTGTAGGAAATATGTAAGAAATAAAACATGTTCTGATACAGAAATGCTGCTATTGTATCTGCTCTAGTATCAAAATACTCAAGCAATACCCAGTCCTACTTTTCATGCAGGTTATCAGTTGGTGGTATGACAGGGGATTTTCTTGCAGCAGGTAACCCACTTCACTTGGCATTAGCTCTGTGGTTGCCAGTGGTTTTGCAAAGTGTGGGGACTCATTAGCGTGTCTGCTTACGGCCGTCTCTGTGGACTGAGACTCTCCATTCAGCACACAGCTAATGAATTAACACATTAAGATGAAATGTCAGCCATTACATGTGAATGAGGATTAGAGAAGCAGCAGGACACTAATGGACCACGGGGCTCAAAATAGTCGAAGAGACTTTGAACAAGCATCTGGACCGTCAGTTCTCTTTAGCCCTGAAAAATAGACAAAAGAGGCCAGAGTCTCCTTTCGTGTGTTTTTTTTTGTGGTATGTGTGTATGTGTCAGTGTCATTATGCCTTTAGAAATGTTGCCTTTATTGCTTTATGGTGTTTGCAAAAATGTTGGTTGAAATGACAGAGATTCCACATGGATTTGAGTAACGTACAAACACACACACTTACATACACACATTTGTCCTGCTGCAAAGACTTAGCCGAGGTATGTAGTTTGTTTCTGTGGCAAGCTACACTTTGCATATCAGCTGCCATTGTCTTTTAAAAAACTTTTATTTTCCCTATTTGAATATGCTAATGTGGTCTCAATTGTCATTCAGAGCCACCTGGTATCCACTGCCCACTAACTGCTGCCACATCTCAGTTTCTCTGTCTTTCTCTGTTTCCTTCTTTCTGCCCCGAAAAACAGAAACGAGTGAATCTCGCCAAGTCTCCCCGCCAGGTTTTCTGTGTTACTGATTCGAGCGTGTTGTAATATTTGCTCTTCCTGGGGATTATACGTCTTTACAGGGATTACCCAGCCTGCTCAAACACTCCCCTACGAGAGAGGCACACACACGCGCACACACAGGGCAGCCTCCTATTAAACCGCCTCAGTACCTTGGCAGGGCTGCACTCCAGACTCACTGTCTTAAAGGTGAATATTTTCTATGTGATGAATAGTTGCGTGTTAAACTTTGGTACTATTTTATATCAACCAAATGTGTCTGTAGCTCTGAGTACTGGAAACTGAGGGGTACTGAGGTGGTACAACAGAGGATTATTTTCCATTATTGATTAATCTGCTTGTTTTGTTTTTTTTTTTGATAGTTTTTTGGTCTAACTGATTAACTGTTTAATCTATGTCAGAAGAAAATATATCTTTTAGTTTCCCAGAGTCCAAGGTGATCTCTTCAGATGTTTTGTTTAACCAACAGTCCAGAACCAAATGTTTTTCAGTTTACAATTATATAAAACATAGAAAAGCAGCAAATACTCACATTGGAGAATATTAAACCAGAGAGTATTGTGTGCTATAACTTTATAAATGAGTTACATTTTTAATCAATTATCAAAATTATTTTCTGTCAATCAACTAATCTATTAATCAACTATTGTTTTTTCTGTACTTTTGTGATACCCACACAAATGTATCAGCACAGCTTTCATTATCTTAAGTGCTGAAAACTGGCTTTGAACATCTGCTCAGATTAATATTAAAGTCAGCTTATTCTCTGATTACATAGTTAATGATTTGAATGAAAACAGACAAATTTTTATTTAATATAGACTAAGTTCTTGTATGGCCGCCTGAGTCCAGACAACATTTAATATTTGACAACTTTCGCTTTTTTGTTGGATGAGAAAAGAGGTTTGAAGAAGAGCATTTGTATTTCTCAAGGTACAGAGTTGGGGAAAGTATCATCTCAGTATCAGTATACATACATTATTGGTCTATGGTTTTAGCCTTTTAAATATAAACTTTTACTGCTCTTCTCTGTTTTATATAATTGTAAATTGAATGTCTTTGGGTTTTGGGCTGCTAATCAGACAAAACAAGCTAATCTAAATTTGTGCGCCTTTGGTTGTTGAAACTTGTGATTTTCACTATTTTAGACTGATTTGTAGACTGATTGATCAATACCAGGTACAAGAGCTACGAGATCAGCAGATTAATAGCTATTGAAAATATGATATTTGCAGTCCTAATCAGTACCAAATCTAAGGAGTCATATTGGCATTAATATAACAAAACTTAACATGATACACAGCCCTAGTATTGATCTGACCACTCATAATGAGCATTCTTCCCCTCAAGATCTTTTCACTTTAATGAGTTTTTGAACTCAACAAGTAGTGTGCACAGGATTACTGGCAGGTGAAAATCAGGAATAGCAACATAGAAATGACACTAGTTATTATATCTGCTGCATGCAAGGAAAGAGTTCAATTTGCACTTTGATAATCACAAAGTTACACGTCACCTACAAGTGAAATAGTCTGCTTTACCTGATTTCCCTTTGCATGCTGGGTAATTTTTAATTAATTTTGGATGAGTGTGTAACTCAGGAAAGAGATGGACAGAGTTTGACTGATGAGCTGGTATTATTACTGCCGTGATATAGGTCATGATCTTCCTACTAGCTGTGATCTTTACGACTACAGAGGAAGCTTCAGCCTCTCCTCCCCTCTTGAATTTTCACTTTCTTCTTCCTCTATCATCTTCTCTTGGCCAGGATCCACTGATAAAGAACTTCCTCTCTGATAAAACTTGTTAAGGAGAACAGTGGGTCATAAAGTGACTGTTTCTTTTCCACTGAGCCAAACGTTGTTGCACATACATGTACGCTTAACGTGCAAATTGTTGTAAATAGTACATACAGATAGCTGACCAACATAAAGTTTTTTTAGTAAAATGTTGGGCCTCTAAACCAGCTCCCTGTTTTCAGACCTGTCATCAGTTTGAGAGCAGCAGGGTCTTTTAATGAGTTTTCAGTTTTAATTCTTGTATATTTACTGATTGAGCTCTTAGGTTCATTATGCACTTCTATGTTGCAGCAGACTGGGATGGCACTTGGCGGGAGCTAATTCACCTTAAATCTGCAAATTTGCATGATTCCAGTAAAGTCTTATTCTGTTGTCTTGTATAATGGTATGTAATAACTGTATATCTGTACAGGCGTGATAATGGACGCATTAAAAATTGGAAGGAGACCCACTGAGGCAGAATATGTACAGGCCCAAATCTTTGTACTACACTACTGATGATCTTTTCTTATAGTCCTAATTAGAATTGTGACACAAAATTATATAGACTGTGATATAGAATTTTATCCATATCACTCACCTCATTTTAACACAAATTCTTTCATTGACGTTGGTGTCATGTATGGAAATATCTGCATTTGTTTATTTAACTTTTTAGTTTGTTGCTAAATTGGACTGATTTGTAGTGGTGAAGGTTGACCATAGAGCGGAGCTATTCTGTGCCGTGTTGTCTGAAGTTTTTAGGGTGTCGTCCAGTGTTTGTGTGTGTGTGTACGAGTGTTGATTGTGATCTGATGGGTCAGTTCAATGTCCATCGTTAGAGTGATAGTGGGTCTCTTGTCATGCCAAAGGTCATCACTGTTAATGAGGGCCGCAGCCAGCCAGGGCTTAATTACTCTTAAGACTCTCTATCTCCAATTGCCCAATACAGACCTCAATGGATGCATGAACGGCAGTGAACACCCAATACACACACAAATGGTATGGATCATCAGGACACATCACACAGCCCGAATCACAACACAACCAGGCTGGGTGTTTTGGATTGTTTTTTTTTTTATCCTGCAATTCTGTGAAGGAAAAGATCTCACAACCGTTGATAAACTGTCTTTTTTTGTGGAGCTCCAACTCCCCTCCGTGTTGGGCACTAGACGGCTGACTATGGTGGAGTGACGGAGGGCTCAGGGGTCAAGGGGCAAACTCAACAGGGAGCAGCCTCTAACCCCCCAGGATGTCACCCCACAAGGGCTTCAGGGGCCAAAAGTCACTCGGTTTGTTAAATCCTAACCCAGACACAGTGGCTTCTATAGACACACAAACCCAGTCAGTGGTTTGATTTTTTGCACTGCAGTTTGTCTCTTTATGGTTGTATGTCCATACACATTAGTACACACGTGTAAAAGTACACAAAGAAACTCATCAAGTTTTGCCAAAGTTTTAGCTTTGTGTCCTTTAACTTGGGGTCCATCTGTGCGGGTCATTCTTAGTAGAATTAGAGTAGTGTCAATGTGATTCTTGATGAAAACTGTGGTGAGACTTAAAGACACGTCTTGCCACTCAGCAGCCATCTTGAATGAGCAGAACATTTGCCTATATAGGGGGGAGGAGGGGAGGTATGTATGTCATATAACCACCATCTTTGACGTAATGGACATTTCTACTCAGGATTCTTCATGTGGCTTGTGTCTCTCATATAATGTCTCTGGTGTTATGGATTTTGCCTCAACATTTTGTGCCATACTGACATGCTCTAATATAAAATCAACAGAATGGAAATGTGTCAGATTTCAGTTCATTTTGTTTTCTCTCTCTTTCGTTATTGTGAGACGTTCACAGTACATGAAAACCCAGCAGATAAAGAATTCTGACTTTATGGTTTCTGTCCAGCTTGCTTGGTGATGACTCTTTGCTTTCTGTTAGATGTTCTTGACCTCTCTGCTTCATAGACACCTTTTTCTGAAAGTGAAGACGCATACAGTTTGCAGCGTTAGAAAAGCTTACATTTGTCTGTGTGTATCTGATAACAGAAGATGTTTGGTACCTGGCTGGGCTCCTTCGGGCTGGATGCAGACTGAAGCCAAGCTGAAGAGGGAGAAGATGATGAAGGCAACAATGATGAAGGTCAGTTCAAAGCCAGTAAATGGGAGTGCCATCTACACAACAGTACAACACAAAGCATGTCATTACATGAACAGAAACTGACAAATTCAGAAGTCACCTTTTGTGATCTTGCTGTGTTGTTATTCTTGCAAAAACAAATCATAGACCTATAAGGGATACAGGAGGACAACTTAAAGGCGTGACGGAGATACGACGAAGATATTTTACTTTTTTTTTTTTTTAAAAGGGGCAGTTCATACTCATACCCAACACACTGTGTGAAATGATAATTTACATATGTGCATAATGTAAATACAGTTAGCATGAGTTAATCCATGCTTGAATAAACAGAAATAGATTATTAATGATTATCTGTACTATCCACCCCACTATTGTGCCAATCTACACATTGTATTTTATTTTTTGCCGCCATATTTTTTCAGTAAAAAAGTAGAAAAAATCCATCTTTGCTGAACAATGATCACAGACAGGTATCTTGTTGTCATTTAAAATGCATATTGCACCGGGTTGAGTATGAGGTTCCAAAGTGCATAAAATGAAATTTCTTAATGTTCATATGTACTTGACTTTAATTTTGATTGATCACAACCTTCTACTGAGGTATTTGCATTATAATCCAGGTATGCTATTCAAATAAAGCAAGAGAGCTTTAGAATATCAAGCTAAACAAAAAGTTAATCATTTTAAAATTGCTCAGAGAATGAGCTGCACTACACCCCATAGATTTTTCTCTGAGGAATATTTGGACTTTCCAGTCAGATGGTTGATTCACAAAAAACTGAACTTTACACAAGTGACCAAACCAGTTTTATAGATGATAATAATAATAATAACAATAATAATAATAATAATAATAACAATAATGATATTAATAATAATAATAATAAATAATTAAAAAAAAGAAACAGTCAATAATAAACAATAATAATTAGATTAG
>NW_019524947.1:253868-262656 GCF_002814215.2 Seriola lalandi dorsalis
GGAACTTCAGTGAATGAATTTTTCGTTTTCATCAGAGTTTTATGATCAAACACCCTCTGAACTAAAACTTACTTGAGCCAAAATGCCTCAGGTGCAGCAACTTTAACCAAAATTATAAATTTGAACCATAAAATGAACAAATCTCAACAAACATTTCATATGAGCACATCCAATGAAAACATGTATAAAAATATGCTGAACTAAGATTCAAAGAAGGTCAGGTGCTTCACTGAAATTATAAAGAGTCTAAATAAATATATGATCCATCTGCTGGTTTTCACGTCTGTTTGAAATAATACATCAACAGGTATCATTTATGTTGCACCATGCAGTTTTATATTATCGCTGACAGGCTGAATGAATCATAATAGCCAAACACAGATGGCCTGTGATTCACACCTTTTTTATGCTGCTGCCGATCTGCTCATTCACACAAGCTCCACCCTTTGATCCCTGACAAGAATAATTCAGACTTCTAGTTTCTGGAGAATTATTTTAGAGCTTGCTCTAATCCTGTCAGCAAAACTTCTGACCTATAATTTGAAGCTTTAGTTTTAAATCTGAGATGACCTTTGTTTGATACAACTTTCTTGAGCCAATCAAACAGCCAGATACAACAAGAAAAGTGAAGTGGTATTTACAAGGTTTTGGAACTTACCAGAAGAAGAATCCCAGCATTTGAAGATCCCTATTTTTCAAATGTGAAGATCAGAATAAAAGGATTTGTGTGTATCTCCACATACAAACAGATTCTCAAAGACGAAAGAAAGCAAGCACGAGATACTGTCTTGTTACAGTTTGTTTGACAAAGTAGGCGTTTATTTATTGATTTTTTTTTTTTTTTTTACAGTGTCCCATATCTAGGCCACTCCTTGCCTCCTGACTCAGGCCTCATCCCGGAAGCAAAAAAAACATTGGATCCTATAACAAAGTAAACACACACACACCCAGAGGCTACCATTTAGACTTTGTTCTGGCAACTGCTAACACTCATACACACACACAGAGTCCTCAAAGCTTTTACTGACACGTCATGCTTTGAATGGCAGAAGTCATTCTTTGTCATGGACCTCACTGGAGTCAAACGATATGCTTCTCACTTTGTGGTTGTGTGTTAGTCTCTGTAGAAGAGGAAACGTTAAAAATAGTCACTTTCTTTGGTTTTCACCTCCATCAAGAAGATTTTATCACAGTGAAAGAAGAAGAAAATTTGCACTTTGTTTATGGCAACTTTTAGTAATAATCTATGAGAGAGAATTGTTTGTAGATATAGAAAAACTATAAAAATGTACGTCAAAATAACGTCAAAAGAAAGATTTATGATGGACTAAATAAATCATATATGAAATAATATGATATATATATTTAAAGATATGTGTTTAAAGTTAATATTTTGAATGTGTTTAAAATTAATGAATAAAAAAAAACTATTTTAAAGTAATCTCAACCAGGGGTAGACCAATATGGTTTTTTCCTCTTTTTTTTTCAAAATGTTTTTTATTGAATATACAGAGAATATTATATATAATGTATTAAAGAATATACAGTATTTATCCAATTGTTATGAATTCCCAGTGTTTATTATCCCATCTCTACAAGTAACACTGGATTAGGGTTGTACAGAGGGCCCCACAACATATTCTCAGTGCCTTTGCCAGTACTACATCCAGTCTTTTAAGAGCTCTAATCGCTGATTAGATTTTACTGGTCAAAGGTGAAAGTCTCAGTGACCTCACAAAACATATTTTTGGCCTCCTCAAGAGAATCCCTTCAACTTTGAGTCCAACTGGTCTCAAAGATGAACTGATTAGATTTTGGTGGTCAAAGGTCACGGTCACAGTGACCTCTAGTTCTTGTGAATGCAATGCATCAGACACATCCAGAGGGAATTTAATCACATCTGGCGCAGACACTCACTTGAACACAACACACAAAACACAATTTTGGCCATAACTAAATTCATAGGCTAATTATGACACAATTTAACAGAAATGTGTAATACAATAAAATGTGATGACATTTTATATCCAAATGTCATAATGTTGGAGATTGTGACCATATTTCCTGCAACTTGACTGGTAGAGACATACACCCACTATTCTAGTCTTATTGCTATTGGTGAAGTGTCTATTGCAGGCATATATCACTATCATTTTATCACCCAGGCCTATCTCAGACTCGAGGGAAAGTATACCTCACACCCCTCAGGGGGCCCGTTTCCACATTTTAAATGTATTAATTTAATCGGCTGTCAGATCAGAAAAAGTAACAATTCTGATAATTGAAAAAATTATAAATATCAGGTTCAGTGATCAGCCAGGTTGACAGTACTATTAGCTGCATTACTGTATTCTGTTGGATGTTCCAATTATTTAGCAGAATAAGCAGAAACTGATTTTTTTGTATTTACTATACACCAAGGATTTGTCTAAACAGGTTGGATAAAATATCAGAAACATTTAAATAATATAATTTTATGTTTTTAAGCCAAAAGCATAAACCGCTTTTCAGACGAAATGTAATAAAGTACAGTGACAAAAAACAGGTTGACATTAAGAAATAAAATAAAACAAATATTAATGTGAGACAGAAAGGAATTCAATTATTAAGGAGACATCTAGATAAACTGTGAATAATAAATTACAACAAATTTAACGTTACAGAGGGCTGATAAATAAAACATTTCTGAGAAAGTATCATTATTATAAAATTTTTGAGGCCGTAGTTTGTTGTACTGTAATTACAGTAATAGACATCATAGGATGTGTTAGCACAAAAATATTTTCAGTATATACTCTGTTGTCGGTACTCCTTGCTAAAACTACTGTAGTTTAATGCAAGTGCTTTGGAGGCTGTAGAATTATAATGCGTTAAAGGAAGAGCTGCCTCTAAAGTTTTCTCCACCTCATTTATAATAACAAAGGTAGACTTAGAAACCACAGCCTCTATGACCTTAAAGTTAAATCAAAATATCTTTACAATATTTTCAACAAAAAAGGAACATTATAACCTTCTATTGAGGGACTGTTGTATGAGACTGCATTATTTTTAACAGGTGTACTTAATAAAGTGGAAACAGCATGTACAGTAGGTATTTCTGTTTTTCTTCCACCCAATTAGAAACTTGTATGAAAGTGACAATAATCATGTCATACAAAACCAATTGATATTATAAATGCGAAGTACACCATGTAAAAGTTAAACACTACCTATGATTATAATAGTTTTCTTTATGTGGCAAATAACAAGGGTTTGTAAAGTGACTGAAAGGACAAAGTCAGGCAATTGTGTTGTGTGTGTCTGTTTGCAGTCATACCATTCGAGTGTGCACATTCCTCATTGAGAATCCCAGTAAGTGTGAATAGGGCAAAAACCAGGAGAGAGAACATGATTGTCAGCACCTCCAGCTCAGTGAATGGAGAAGCCATCTACATTTGCCCACTGCCACAGCTGTGTTGACAGTAAATGTTTCATCTGTAAAATCACCTGCTTTCCAACAAAGGTGACATGCCCTCCCATCCTACACCCAATAAGAATTAGGATTAAACACTTACCCTGGTTGTGTTACAGGAGCACTGAAATGTTGACCATCATACAACTGCTTAATGGCACATCACACACACCCCATGTCTGTCTGTCTGTCTCTCTCTCTCTCTCTCTCTCTCTATCTCTCTATCTCTCTCTCTCTCTCTCTCTCTTTCTTTATGTGTAACACACTAGCAAGAAGTGTGAAGAGCTGACTTATAAATGCCACTAACACATTACACTAGCATTCACATTTGGTCCGGAAACTGAAATTCTGTCAAAAATGAAGCTCAGGTGGTTTTCTCTGTTTGTTGCAAGAAACTTTGTGATGTGGTTGCTTGAAATGGAACAAATCAATTGGCCTTCTGAAGCTATTCTTCATTTTCTGCATACAAACACACACATCACACACATATTTTCTGAATGCATTTTTAAACTTTGCATACCACAAGTGTTAATAGCACCCTTTTTAAACCAGAGACCACAGCAAGTATCTTCTGACTTCTCCATTTGCAATGCAATTAAATGCCATTGCAACAATATGTCCCTGTGGTTATGTGTGTGGGGGTGGAGATGTACTGTATCTGGGTCACTTATTTGACCACTTCTTTGTTCTTAGTGAGAACAGGGCGGCGGCTGCTGCTGCTGCTGCTGCTGCTGCTACCAACAAGCTGTTGAATGTTCTCTATCACCGGCAACCAGGAATAAAGGCTTGTTGAAGATATTTGAGTATTAGATGGGGTTCAGTTATCCTGAGGAAGTAATCAACAATTAGGCAGAGCAGAGACAGAAAGTCAGTTTCAAATAAAGTTCAGGTGGTTGAAACCACCCTGACCCTCAGCTTAAATAGAGTTTTAAACACAGTAAAGTTCTAAAATTGGCTTTTCAGCTTAAAAAGATAAGATGGAAATCCTTAGGCCTACAAACAGATAAGATCTGTCTAAATCTTGGGGTAATTACAGGCTGTGAATCCCTGATATAGACATGGATTCAGAGATCTGGAATCATACTAACTTGAAAAGCCCTGCAAACCCTCACAGATAGTTTTATTTGTTCCAGTAGCAATGGCCAGAGCTATGATGGGAATCACATGAGTTCACATGGTTAAGTAGTAATAAGTACCATAAAGGTGTAATTTGTTCAGTCCACTAAGGTGTAGTAAAGCGAACGGGAGTGTGAGCGAGATGTCCACGTCCACACAGTCCTAAGAAGAAGACTGACCATTTCCTGTCACCTCTCTGCTAGTCACTCTATAAGAACAATGCATTTTATGCTACTGCTGTTCAAAAAAAGTTAAAACAGTGATGAAATTGCCAAACCTCGGTTAAAATATATTTATAAAGCCAACCAAGGAATCACAAATATGCAGAGTATCGGGTCCCATCTGGAAATTTAGTAATACTAATAATAAAAGTGAAAGAAAATCATTTAATTATTTTGGGTGGTAGAGTGGACAGTCTCTACCCGGTGCACATCTTCTCTTGCTCTTCATCTGCTTCTGCCTTCTTACCTCAGTCAGCCACTGCACTTTAGTGATCCCTTTAAGTCACCCATTTTCCAGTTATATCAATCATAATCCTCATGACCTGATACAATTTGAAATAGGATTACACCTTTACCACCCACACACACACACCTATTCTGTGAAGATGCTGATATGGTTGTATATGACTTCTGTGGGTGTTTCACCTCGTGGCTAGTCAGACGATTAATGTGCCTTTATGCCTTCAACATGACAGAAGACATGAGGTGGCTTAACATCTATCAACACATTGTTTCTCACCAGGGAGTCCCTGAACAATCGGGCAGTGTGTGTGTGTGTGTGTGTGTGTGTGTGTGTGTGTGTGTGTGTGTGTGTGTGTGTGTGTGTGTGTGCTGTCCATGTGCACAAGTTGTGTAAGCTTATTAGCAGCACCACTGGTCAGTGGAGGAGATTGAGGTTAGTCTAAGCCCTAATCCTCGTGGACCGTATGCATGTTACCCAGCAAGCACGACAAAATCCTGGCTCCGCCCCTAGAAGACACACACACACACACACGTACGCATACACACACACACGCTTTCCCTGCCTCCTTGTTTACTGCTCAGCTCCATCTCAATTCTTCTTCCTGTCTCTCTCTCTCTCTCAGCAGGAGGGCAGAGGAGGAGGGGGAGGAAGTGGTTCGCACTGTTGAGTAGCTTCCCAGTCGTCATGACGACCTCACACCCCACCATCTCCAGAGCTGTCTTCCTGTTGCCACGGTGACCTGATCCTGTTCCATCTCTGCTCCTCTTGATGATCCGGATCGGGCTGATAAAGGAGTGCGACCCTGGAGCGCTGTCTCCTTTCCCTGAAAACAGCCCGTTGATGGGACAGCGAATCACACGAAGGGACGAGGATCGGAGGACAGGAAGGCGCGGCAAGTTGGGAATGCTGTGGGAGTAACGCCGGAGTGTTGCCTGGAAACAGCAGCATGCCAGTACAACAGATAACTGTGGTGCCAGCCAGGGAGACAGCCAGTAACGGCAAGAGTGCTCCACGCTCCAAAGACAAAAATGAGGTGAGTCTCTTTTTTTTCTTTTTTTTCTTCTTCTTTTTTTCTGATTAAGCCTTAAAACTAATGTAAAGTTGGTCAGACAACAGAGACTTAAGATTTCAGAATAAGTTGTATATGTGGTCAGAGGGTAGAAGTCATTTGATTGGTCCTTTGATTGGTCCTTGAATGTTGATGACTTGATGACTGTAGAGGAGGTTGCAGTGCGTTCGTGCATGTGCTGTGTGTGCATGTGTTTGTATGTGTGTATACATCTCCCTCAGTCACTCACATGTACAGTATGTATGTACTCAGCAGCCTTTGCTTACTTGGGGTTTGGAGCTTTCTACTGCATTTTCTACAGAGCCTGGCATCACATCACATCCTAAGAAAATCACATCCTAGAACAACCCAGAACATGAAATAACGTCACATCGCACCACCTGATGTTATGTCACATGCATAAGGCTCTAAAGTCTTTTTCTCTGACACCAGGAAGGATTTGATGTATGTGTGTGACTAATAGCAGGAAGAGAAATGAGGTCATTGTGCCCATGTGAAAGAGCTGGGTTCATTTACAAAGTCACGCAAGTGGTCAAATGGTGTTTGCCAAGTTAGTTTGTTGTATTGTTATATTTGTTATATTTGTTCTCTCAAATCCAGACAAACACCGGAATGATCGCATTCCTTATTTGTTGTCACTGCACTCATTAATTTTAAAATGGAGTAGGACTTTGAATGTTTTTTTTTTTTTGTTGTAAATATAGCATTGTAAAATGATTTCACTTCCTTCATTTATTAATAGTGTTTTGTAATACAATTTTTCGTTTAACCCTAGAAATTAATCTTGTTGAAATGAACCAAACCGCACAAATAATTTATTTTTCAAGAGAGACCCAGCAAGAAGTCTGCATTAAACTTAAACTTAATCAACAATAAATACAAAACAACATAAACAGACTAAGGCATCTGTCACACGCTACAAAAGGCATAACAATATTATGTTGGGATTCATGGCTGTTCAGAGGTTTTAAACCATGACAATGTGAACTTCCCTGGTCTGAGTTTGATTCTGGCCGGGGACCTTTGTAACATGTCATCTCTCCTCTCTCTCCCTCCTTATTATTTGACACCTCTCTACAGGACATGATTTATTTTTATTTTATTATCACTATTTTTGACATTTTTTTCTCTGTTTGACAAATGAAAGTGAAAACAAAGAGAAAATGTAAAAAAGTAAATGACCCCAGCATTGTGGCTGCACATTTTAGATGAATAGATCATTAGGGCATGAGGATTACCACAGACTGCACACATAACACGATAACTTCTAGTGTAGCCGGACTGTTTGGATACACCACAGTCTACATAGTTAAATCTACTGATGATAACCTGAAACAACAGATAACAGAATAATTCACCCAGTAACACATTTTGAAAATGCAAAATACAAGTTTCATTTCACAAGAACTTTTAAGGATCATACCAGTGGTTTTGCACGTTTTAGCCCATTTACTGCACATCACTTATATGTTACATTATATTTTAGAATTTTTAGATATTTTTCCAATGGTTTCCATTCATATTCATAAGATATAAACACCAATTAGCAAGCGTGTCTGGTAACCTAATAGTTTAGATACATACCAAATAGCTGCCATGTCCACAGTTCAATTATTTGCTGGAAGACACCTGTTGCATGTCATACCCCTTTCTCACTGCCCTTGTTTCCTGCATCTGTTCACACCGCACAACAACTCAACCCTGATGAAGATGATTAGCTGAGTTTTTTTGAGATAGTGATTGTAGCTTATTTAATCACAATAAAAGATAATATGAAGAAATGTTTAAGATTTTAAGGTTATTCAAAGCAGCGATTCTGTAAAGAAGACCAGATTTAAACTGTAAATCTGCAGCTACATGGGTAGTTGTCTAAATGTTGCTATAGGTGTTTTTGATCCCAAGCCAGAGTACAGAACCAAAATATAGCCCTTGGTCCACGCTACATCTCTTAATCCCCTCTGCAGAAACATGCACATGTCCACAGAGACTCACCAAAGTCTCTGCTGTGCATCAGAGTCAGAGTGTCAGCAGAGGAACACAGGCCCAGGTAAGTGACAGTCAGATGTTAGCTCTGATACAGCACTTTAATACTACTGGACTGTGAGTTTAGGCACAAACATGGGCTTGGTAAAACAGAACTGTTTGTTTTCCTGTGATGGCATGTTCACATGTGTAATTCTTCACGAATGTCACGAAAGTGATTTGTTGCATCTAAGACCTGTCAGGCTGTTAATTCAGGATACTATCGATGTTAAATCACAGCTTCTTTGCTTGTTGTTAAGACTGATTATATAGATTAAGATAAATGTAAGCCTACAGTGGGACTGAGAAGAAGCCACTGTACCAATAAGGATGCTATATGTGTAATTTGTAGAATCGAGAAACCAAAACGGTGCAATGCAGATGCAGCTACTGTTCATATGCTATAGACCCGTGTACATAGTCAGAGAAGCATGTTGAATTTTTCACTGAAGTAGGGTTGTCACGATACCAAATTTCTGTTTCGATACCGATACCAATATGTATTTCGATACTTTTCGATACTTTTTGTAAAAAATATTTCATTATATTATGTATTGCCTTAATGGGTTATTTAAATATTTAAAGAATGTAATTACATTTTTAAAAATATATTTTTTAATGTATTTATTAACCATGGACATGTTTTAGCTCTCTGTATGCAGGCT
>NW_019524947.1:262731-360120 GCF_002814215.2 Seriola lalandi dorsalis
GTTTCGACAGGTTTGAAGTGTTGCCTGCTTTTGCGAGACACACTTTGTAGCGCCGCTTGCACTGCGGTGCCTCAGGGTTCAGTGGCTCGCCTTTATCGTTCGGTTTGAACCCGAAATATTTCCACACCGTACTTTGGGCCCCCATTTTGTCCACAAGTATGGGCTTTTCTGCAGCTGCCATCTCTATCTACTGTATTTTCTTCAACCCGCTCCGTCTGTCTAAGACGCGACTTGTCGTTTCTCTCTCCTCCTCAGTCTAAGTGCGCGTGGGAGGCGGCTTACATCCGCTCGGGCAACTATGTCACACTCGCTGGCCTCGCTGTGCTTAAAGAGACAGGCTCCAATTTACAAATTCATTTGCATTCAATAAAATAAAATGAAAGTACCGTTTGTTTTTAAATGCTGGTATAGTACCGTTTTCAAAACTCTATCGCGGTACTATACTGGTACCGGTATACCGTGCAACCCTACACTGAAGCTATTCAGAGCTAATTATAGTACTTGCATCTGCAGTACGTTGTGTTAGTCTGCTGTGTATTAACGTTGTCCTCCTAATTCTGCACTGATTTCATGTTCTTTTCTTGTTTGTCTGTTTACCTATGTTGTTACTGTCTATGACAGTGAGAGATATTTGAAATTGATATGATGTTTTCTTGTCAGCTATGGTTTAAGGCATGTCTGTTATTACTCTAGCTTACGGCTAGCTCAAAATATTTTACTCTTGATATTTTACACAATGATCAAAATAGTGTCTGTGAGAAAAGGCCTATAAAAAAACAAACTGACTTATTTCGTGTTTGCAATCTCTCTTTGGTGATTAAATGTATATGCTAGTGGACCTGACGAACACTACCATTATCCAACACAATACTTACATGCACAAATGGCTGACAAGTGTATGGCAAAATATGGGTTAATTTATCTGAACAGCTATTAGCAGAATGTATTATTTCCTATCCAGAAGAAACTGGACAGTGTCTAAATTTCTTATATGTTCATTTAATTTAATGCCTGAACAAGTGCGATTTGTGTCTCTTTCCCTTTTGGCTTCTGTGCTTACCTCAGAAAAGTGTGTCTCCTCTTTTACATCTGGCACAGATTCCGTCGGAGCCTCCACTAACAAACTGTGTTGGCTAACTTTCACTTTTTTTCTGTCTTTGTGTTAAGACATGCTAAACACCCATTAAACCTGTCTCTTTACTGATTACTGAGAGGTTGATATAAAGAGTGTACTGCATGCTACTCTATATACATATATCGTATGTAGCTGTCACAGGTTTTGCTCAGACTTGACAGTTACAGGCTTAATATAATATTGTTTCTGTTTTTTTATGAAAGAAGCTACCACAATCTTTTTATCCTCTTAATGATCACCATATTTGTTCCTTGTTTTTTTTTTTTTTATGTTGATTTTGCAATAGTGTTTGGCAACCTCTGCTCTGGTTTGATGTTTGATGTTTGATCTGAACATGACAGAATTCTGTTATTAACCTGTTGTGTAAATTTAAGAGGGGATAGCCTATTTCAATTGCCAAAAAACTTTCTAAACAGTTTGCATGTGAATGTTGCAAGCCACGTGCTTCTCCATGGAGATGTATAGCAAAGCTTTATTGACAACAGTTAATGAAAATCTGACATGACAGAAATGGAAATAGAAATGACAACAGAGATACAAACATCTGCATCTACTCAGAAATGAGTATGAGTATTCTTGCACACCTGGAGAGCACACATGCTTTATAATGTAAAGGCATTTATTTAATCATGATTTTCTAATCATGTTATGGAAGTGTGGCGTGTTACTTTTGATGAGCGATTTATCTGCTGATGTAAATATATTAATGAACTGTATTGTTATCTAATATTTTAATCAGTTAGTCAATTACTGATTTGTCCTGTGAGGTAAGACTACCAAAACCTTATACACATGCACCTGAGGTCACAGGTACATGTGTCCATCCCCTCTAACACCCAGAAGAGGTTGCAGAGTGTTTGCTTTGACTCCACACAGGACTACTGATTTAAACCTGGCTATCAGCAAATCCCTTGATCAGCTTAGACGATGCAGTCTCCTACTTGTCAGTGTCTTTCTTATTTATTTCACCGATCTGCACAGTGTGTGCCCACAACTGTCCGTGTGTGGGCTGATACGTGCAAGCTCTGTTTTGCTTTTTAAATGTCATCTATAAAAAAAATAGTTGCCACCCACAGGAGAGATTCCGAACATCAACTTTAAAATCTGTAAGATACATAATAACATTCATCCTATCAAAGTGTCCACTTTCATACTGTTATACCTATGGGTATTATACAGTACAATATATACCAAATACTGACATTTTACAAACAGGAATGGCAGACATTTGACATATTCATCACATGTAAGAAAGCGTGTACTAAAGTCAGTTGTGTTCATTTTAATTTTTGATTTTTTTTTAAAAGTGTAAATGTTTGTTTTTTTTAACATTGTTGACTTTCCAAACGGCTGAGCTTGTGTATTTCCATTTAGGCCATCAGAGCTGTGGAGTAACAACAATATTTAACAAATATTATACTCAACAAATAGCATACAAAACTAACAATTAACTGATAGCAACTAACACTTACAGTCTGTGGAACCAGAAGATGATATGAATTATTCTCTCGGTCATAAACCTGTCCAGAAACTATTAAAAAATCACATCAGCGAGCCACACTGCTGCACTCTGTGACATGTTTCTTCACTGTGAGGAACGTGGGCACTATATTTTATTTCGAATCACTCCCACGTAAATCTTCCTGCTGCTGTAAATAAACATGAATTCACACCTGAAAATAGTCCGTACTCCTGCTAAAAAACTACAATGTCCATATGTTTTGGCCTTTTAAAAAAAATGAACATATCTTTTACTTTCACATTATGCTTCTGTTCATTTTCCACAGCTCAATCACTACAACACAGTTGGAAGGTTAGCCTGCTTGTCTCTGTGGCATGTTCAGTGTTGGACCATGGTGTATGTGTGTGTGTGAGAGGCTGGAGGAATATGTACATTGTTTGGGACAAGATGTATTTAAAAATAAAACACCTGGCTGCCAGCAATATAAACTGTGTGGCTGGTGATAACAAATTAATTTCACAATACATAATTTGACAATACAGATAAAAGTGTTTCGACTAAGAGTCATTTTTGTGATTGCTCCAGTTAGCGTTAATCTGGTAGTTTCTCATTATAGCTTCAGCAGCGTACAAAAAAGTGTTAAGTGAGTATTCTCTGTTCAGACAATTGCCAAGAGTTTTCTGATGTTTTACGGCCAAATATAATGACTAGAAATGCTGTTTATTTCTTGTACACTAAATGAACCAAACCCCTGGAGTAGCTAGTGTTATGCTCAGGTTTCTTACATTTATTTCACCTTTTAAAACAAGAGGTAATTTACTCGTGTGTACACATCCACATAGCTGAACTAGATTTGGGTGATATGATAATGTATGGACTGTCAAATAATATACATTTGTCTATTTTCAGAGATTTTGTTTATACCACAGTACCATCTCTTTAATGTCTCAGGATGTATTGGGCCATTGTGGGCAAAGTGAGGAAATAAATGATCAGAACTCCTTTATAGTAAAATTTGATTTTTTTTATATGACTTTTACATCAGTGTGATGAAGTACTTGGATTTGCCAGATATTTACTTTGCTGAATTAACCCAAGTAATTGTTGTTTCGGAAAGTGTACTTTGTTGAGATTAAAATAGCTATTTACATATAAATTAACATATATCGTGATTGCTCATTTGTAAGCTGACCTGCTGTCCGTAAAATAACCTGGAAACATGATTCAGATGCCAGGAAAGATAACTGTTTTCATCACAGATTAAAGGTGTTTGTTCTTGGTAACTCCTACATTTTTGGTAACGGAAACTTGTATAGGATGCTGTAGGCAGTGAGTAAGGGTGCAGATGTCTGAGGGTTGAGTTCAAGGTCTTCTGTCTGAGTTTACACAATCAGCACTCTAGGAAGTTCCAGAAAAAGTGCTTTAAGTTGACTTTAAATAGAGACACATTACAGAGCAGCATCTTGTGCACTTAGCAGGACAACCAGGTAATAGGATTGGCTGGCTTTAGCTCAGGTCGCAATGGACACGTGGCCACGCATGACTCCTAACACTGGATTTTAACCAGTCAACACAGGACCAGCCAACACTGAATACTGTAGAACACACTGGTGATGTTGAAAAGCTGCTTAGTTTAATAATGAGGCTTTGAGGTTTTGTTTTCGCAGAGTTTAAGAATCAGCTTGTCCAATTATATATTTATCTACTTTAAAAACACAAAACTTATGAAATATACCCAGATTTCTCTTATGTGATTTATTAAGTGCTTAGTAAGAGATCTTACAATTGAAAATTTAGTTTGTAAAGTTAACAAACTAGTGACAGACAGAAAAGTAATTGCCAAAAATGTTGATAATTGATGAATTATGCAACATGGCAGATATTCCCTGTTTCTAGCTTTTCAAATGTGAAGATTCACTGCTTTTCCTTGTCTTATATTATTTCAAATTAAATATCTTACAAAACAAGACATTGAAAGATGTCACCTTTGGCTCCTTTTTTGTGTCATTTTATTAACTAAGCTATTGATCAATTTGCCAAAAAAATCATCTGCAGATTATATTATTTGTTGCAGCTCTACAGCAGATCACACTAAAATGTTATGGTTAGATGACATTCTCTGAGTTCTCTAATGATTTTCTGTCTCTCCCTCTCCCTGCAGGGGAGGAAGGCCCCTGGGCGCTCAGGGAGTCGATCCAGCAACATCTCCAAGGTAACCACTGAATATCAGACAGCTTAAAGGGCCAAATTCAAGGTCACAGTTCATAGTGTAAGTGATGTGGAAAAATGTGCTAATGCTAAAGTGTTAGAAACCAATCATGTAAGGTTGCTTTAAGTATACACTGTTGTGTTACTTATGAGACTCAAGACTCGTTGAGCTCCATTATTTAATATTTTTTTGCACATTTTTTTCAACTATGAATGAAATCACTTTGAATAGTATTAAAGGTTAAGTTGAAATAACAGACCTACAGATAACCATAACAGGTGAATTCAGTGTTGCTAGTCTCAGTCCAGCTTTTAGCTGCAGTAGGCAGCAGAAATACTCAGCTAAACATCAGAAGAACCGACTAAAGTTAAAGATAAATCAGGACAAAGTGAGCAACTAGCTAATGAAAAAAGTCAAACACTCAGCTAATGACTCGGATGCTTTTCCAAGGAGCCAGATCTAAAAGGGGAGAGAATATTGACTTCCATTTGTGAATTGAGCAGAAATGCAACTTTGTGGCTGCTAGACATGTACATAGGCAATTGTTTGCCACAACTACTTTATAAGGTGATATGTCAGGGCTACGTATCTGTCAGCTTGTTTTATCTATTCATGCTGTGTTAACATAATAAAGTGTAAATATCTCAGTGATAATTGACTGGCATTGAGCTAATTTGTGTATGTTGGTTGTTGCAGGCCAGCAACTCTACAACAGGACTGACTACAGCCTCAAGGACATCGATCACCCCGTCTTCTCAGGACATATGCAGGTAAGACCGCTGTTATCCAGAATTTTAGTAACCTGGGCAGAAAGTGAAAGGCCAAAAGAAAACTATGATTCCTTCTCTGTCCAATGACTATCTGCAAAAACAAACACCTCTCTTAAAGCCAGGCACCAGAGCAGCCACGCTTTTCTCTGTGATATTAACATGCACAGTTTAAAGCTTCTTCTCCACTGAGTGGGAGAATGAATTAGCATGGTCTGCTGCACCCTGAGGGCGTAACAATATTAAAATGGTTGCTGAAACCCAATGGTGCTTTAGCTTATTATCTTCATTGTGGTGTGGTTGTCACGCTGACAGGCTCAGTCCTGTGGCTTCAAGGCTGAAAGGACACTGTGTAATAGCAAAATGGACACAAGATGTGTGCAAGTGCTTGAACCTCCATTCATCACCTTACCTTGTTCACTCATTCAAAAGTCACCATTTCCTATTCTGGTTCCTTAGCCTGATAATCCGACTGAACTCTCATTTTGTTTTGTTTCATTATTCCATCTGACATTATTTTCTTGTCAGCTGTTGTTATTTCACCCCAGCCCGTCAGTAGTAAGTGACATATACATCCTGCTAATATCATTTTAGTTAATACAGAAGCCATGATAGCAGTAGCTTCAAGCCATTAACTTTATGTTTTTCACGCTGAAGAAATATGCTGATTTAGGGGTTGTTATTTCTGTAAATCAAGCAACACCAATCCATACAGCTGCATCACTATCATCCACAGTTTCTTTTCTGACTCTGCTACATGAATGGGATTTTCTGAGACATTTTTAATACCACCTTTAATACCAACTCTAATTGGCTTGGTAATTTTTCCAGACAGCTGTTAAAAAGACCATTTGAATCACTGAGGAAAATCAGGAAGAGATATTATAGCTTATTTAAAGTGTGATTTTTTTTTTAAGCCTGTTAGTTCCAAAGACAAAATTCAATTCACCTCCATTCTACTTTAGTCAGAGCAGAAATTTCAGATAGAAATATTTCAAAATCTTGAGAAATAAAATAAAACAATCTACACTGTTGCCCATAAAGTTGGAATAATTTTGTTTTCAGACACAATCCTGTTTGTCCCTATTTAAATGCATCAGTAATCACTTTTGACCAGGTGCAATGATTACATTATGTGTCCCAATTACCCAGGTGAAATGAAATAAATCACATTGTCGCAATCATTTCATGGAAAGAGGTCAAAAATATTTTATTCCAACTTTATGAGCAACAGTGTACATGGCTAGATAGTAAGTAACTTTTTTGAGATTTGGGTGAATGGAACCTTTAAGTCTGTACAATCAGGTTTCCGGTCATTTGCTGTTGTCGTGTCCATGTCTTTTCCATATTATTTCACCTTATTTTTACACATCTCCATCTGTGTGTGTGTGTGTGTGTGTGTGCGCGTGTGTGTGTCTGTGTGTGTGTGCGTGTGTGTGTGTGTGTGTGTTCAGCTCTGGCCAGCTGACCCGTTTAGAGGAGGATGCCTCTGAATCACACAAACGCAGCAAGCACGCACATACCTCTGCAATGACAGTCACCAGCACAACTCTGGGCTCGTCATCTCAGGCCCATAAGAAGCAGGTGAAGCGTCGTCACCGCCGCAAAAGGAGCAGCTGCACGGCGTTCGACTGCGTGGAAACCAACGGCAAACAGGAGCAGACAGACCGCAGCGACCGCAGCCCGAGCTCTGACCGCAGCGAGAGGGGGGAAAAGAGGGAGCGGCCTTTCAAGAGCCGACGGGAGCTCCCACCTCGCCTCCGCTGCTCAGGTGCCCCACAGTCTGATTCCTCCTCAGAGGACGAGGTGAGCCGTGAAGCCCGCAGCTGGAGCAAAGAGAAAGCCCGAAGAGCACGCCGCCGCAGCGGGAGCAGCCGTGAGAGGGAAGGGGCAAACAGCGGTAAAGGAGGCGAAGACAAAGCAGATATGGAGCTGCAGTCGGTGGGTTCTGATGATGGGAGGGAGAACCAGCCTCTGGTGGAGGACACCGGAGGCCTTAAGAAACGGCACGGCAGCCGGGGCTCAATGAAGAGAGACGGACATGGTTCACACAGGGAATGCTCACAAACCAGAGATAAGGAGAAGAGCAACAAGGCACGCAGCCCAGGAGGCAGCTCTTCACTGGAAGAGGACACTGAGGAGCTCATTACCAAGAGATACCAAGAAAAGGGGTCAGGGGGTGGAGACATGTCAGTTCCCACACCACAGAAACACTGTGGTGTGAATGGAGGCACAACCCGGCAGTGCTCTGACGACTCTGAGCTTGAGGTCTGCAGGTTAGTGGGTGTTTGTGTGACACAGATCATCTTAACTTTATTGCCCAAAACAATTACAGAGACAGAGAAGGTAAAACAATAGAGACAAACCATAATAACAGTACAGTAGCTGCACATCACTTTTTACTTAACCTAATGAGTCTGTGTATATTTTCTCTGTTTGTGTGTGTGTAGGATTTGCCACTGTGAGGGGGATGACGAGTGCCCATTGATAATGCCTTGTCGCTGCACAGGGAGCCTGAGTTTCGTCCACCAGGCTTGTCTCAATCAGTGGATCAAATCCTCAGATACTCGCTGCTGTGAACTCTGCAAGTTTGACTTCATTATGGAGACGAAGCTCAAACCTTTACGGAAGGTATGTGCACACTCCTTCAGCCTTCTGTCCCTCTTGATATCCAGTGTTATCTTACCTCTCTTTCACTCTCCGTCTCCATCCCTCTGTCTTCCAGTGGGAGAGACTACACATGTCGAAGAGTGAGAGGAGAAAGATCTTCTGTTCAGTGTTGTTTCACCTGATAGCAATAGTGTGTATGTTGTGGTCAGTCTACGTTCTGGTCAAAAGAACCGCTGAAGAAATCAGACTTGGGAAGAATGGTCAGTATTTTCCCCACTCCCCCTCTCACACACCAGAGACATGCAGAGTGAAATTTGAAACTTTAAATAATTCTTACTCTTGATGTAACAGTATTATAATTTGTAACTTTAAAGTATGATGTGGAGTTTTTCTTGATCAACATTTAACATTACTCACGTAAAGGTATCGTGAGTGTATTTAAGGCCTAACAAACATTTTCTACCTTGATAAACATTTGCAAATCTTTAATCTCCTTTAAGATTCCAGTTGCACAGGTTTTATTTGTCACGTGCTGAAATGCAAGAGATTTGCATGAAATAATGGGTGGCATACTCTTGAGGTTGTGCTAAAAAGGCTAGTATAGAATGAAATATAAGAAGAAAGAAATAAGAAGACAGAATAAATACTAAGGATAAAAAATGTAATATATGTAGTATATGTATTAAAATGCCATAAGTGTATAAGTAGGTGGGCTATACAATTCTTAAATTATATAAAAATATAAAATGTACATTGGCTATAGTTGTAATGCTAACTATAAAGTAAGATTTCCAAATGTCAGTATATTGCCCTCTGCAGAAATGTATAACACATTACATCTGCACATTTGCACGCCTTATAAAAACAATACAGGACCATTAAGTCATTACTCTCAGGGCTTTAAAAAATCCACAACGTTTTCACCTGCTTTAAGCTATGTACTCTGCAGCAACCCATAGAGAAACTCCACAGGACACCTTTAACCTTTTCACTTGGTGATCTCTGCACTTGTCTGACTCTGGTGATGTGATTACATTTCCTGTGTAGTCAACTACTGTATTCATGTTTTCTGTTCAAGTACGTGAGTGTATTGTACAGTATAAGTGTTTCATGAACAGACTGTTGTAGTCATCACTAACTGTCCCTCTGCAAATTTAAACGTGTTACTACAGATAGACAGCTGGTATATTATTGATGAATTCTACATACACTATATGCAAGTCAAATTTGTAATTTTAACATATTGATGCATTCAAAAACTTAAATCATAACATGTTGTCTCAGATTTAACAAAAGCTAATTTTAAGCTTTAAAATAAATGAATTGCTACATCAATTCAACAGCAATAACTGGTGAAAATGAAACCCAGGAAAAAATTTATACAAAGGTCATGAAAAGGTTAATGTCGAGTTTGAGTCAGAGTAACACGTTGAATGGACACATGATGGATGTTAATGAATAAAATCAGGGATGTGTTAGTTACAGTCTGATGCACATATAAGCTTCTGTTTTATTTGACTTTGTCGGTGTTTACGACATTGTTAAAGTGAACATAGTACACACACTGTACGTACACCCCTCAGTACTTTTGAATGTTCATTGCTGTGTTCAGTGATGGTGTGTTGTGCTGTGCTGTGATCCTAGTGTATCTGTCTTATCATTCTCATGTTATAGGACCTAACGTTAGAAGCAGAAATCATACACTCTATGGCAAGTTTTAGTTTTAATACATGACAGCTCTGCAATAAATCCTGACGTCATGAAGGTTATGATTTTCAGGTTTTGATGAAGCTATTTTAAAGAGGTGTTGATTCAACTTCATGGTCATTTTGGAGGATGCATTCTGTTGTGCTGTTGAACTCAAAAATGATATAAATGAGGTGGACAAAATGATTGAAACACCTGTGAGTAGAACACCATACAGTTCAGAAGATATCATAAAGTTGAATCAAAACCTCCCTAAAACAATAAAAAAAATGTATTGCAGGTCTGTTGTATTAATTTTAGCTTGGTGTATCTAATAAACTGGCAACTCACTGTATATACAGTATTTAAAAACACTTCATATATATTAATAAACATTAATATATATATTTCATGTACATATATTAAAATATTTAAAAAATAGCATAGAACATGTTTCTTCTGCGATTATAGAAATAAAAAGAAATTACACTCACTCTTGATTGCAGAAGAGTTATGGAGAGTTTCTCTTCTGAAGTACTATACGCCACAGGGTAAGCACAGCTCTACACACCACCCATCATGACCCATCACACATCCTGCAGGTTGACTTACAGTGGCGCTGTGTGTTTGTGTGTGCGCGTGTCCTCAGGTGTGCTGGAGTGGCCCTTCTGGACCAAACTGATCGTGGTGGCCATAGGCTTCACAGGCGGCCTCATCTTCATGTACATTCAGTGTAAAGTGTACCTGCAGCTGTGGCGCCGCCTCAAGGCGTTCAACCGCATCATCACTGTGCAGAACTGCCCCGAGAAAGACCTGCACAACTCTCAGGCCCGGCCCAGCACCCTCACCAACGGCAGGCATGAAACTGTGGAGGTCCCAGTCGGCCCAGCCCCTGTCCTGGCTCCAGAGGCACAGATGGACTCAGACATGTCAGTAGAGGCTGCAGTGGCACCGGCACAAAACCCTGTCTGACTGATTCTCCTTCCAATCAGTAAAGTTCTGCGTCACACCTTGCTCTTACAACACAAGCTGGTGTGATCACGGAGATTTAGACTCATAACAGTGTTTCTGTGTGTTGTTGTTCTCAGCTCCTGTGATTGCTGATCTTATGAGACACAGTGGACGGATTTAAAATGAAAGAACCAATCCTGTCCCTCAGTGATCACAGAAAACTGAAAGGTTGGAGTAAAGTGAATGTGCAAAGTAAGGAAGGTTGGGGCGGGCCAGAACATAGAGAGATGGTGAGGAGATGTAAAGGAAAATTAAGCCATCAGCAAGGAACCGGGGTAAAGACTGTTGTAATGTGGTATATTGACACCATTTTATTCCTGTATGCACTTTGAAAAACTGCACTGACTTGGGTTAAAGGTGTAAACAGTCTGTGGATGCTATTAACCAAAGGTCTCACTATGCTTCAAACAAGGTTCAGGGGGCATGTCACATGACCATGTCTGAGGGCAAACGTGTCACAGCTCTCCTGAACAGCTGCACTCGAGAGCCGTCACAGAGGGAGCTGAGACGCGATGAATCGTTCAACTGCAAATAGCAGTTCACACTTTTGGACCGTCTTTCATTAGACTGGCCAATCTTTGTATAAGGGGGTAGATAAGGACAGCATACACGTCCGTTCATACACACATCAGAGCTGCACAGTAACTGACTAACACTCACCTTACATAGGCACAGAAACCATAAATTAGGTTTTAAAATTTAAATATTATATTCAGATTCTGTTAGACACACATTCACAAGGTGTGAAGAAAAGTGGCAAAAAGTTTTCATGACCACATCTGAAGAAAAAAAGTGTTCAGTTTTTCCACACAGCTACGCTCATCAAACAACATGCAAGGTGCAACAGTCGTTGCAATGGAACAGTCATTTGTGGAGTTTCACTCAGTCATGCGCAGGAGACGTGGTGGTGGTAATTGTGGGAAGCATGAAAAAAAAAAAAAGAGCTTGAGAGAAGTTCAAGGCCTGCACATACCTCCAAACATTTGGCCTACTGCTGTTGAAGAAAGGATGTTTGATTTTAGATGCCGTTGGAGAATCCAACAAGGTCTTCGTTTGAAGCATACTGAGGCCTTAACTCCCACTGGACAATCAGGTCTTCAGACACCAAAGAGTCAGATATTATAAATAGAGAAACAATTATTTAAACAGTATCTTTAGCTCAGTCTGATATCTAAAAATTGAATGTTATGAAAATGAATTTACTGTCATAGGAACGTTCTGAATCTTTCTTAAAATAGCTCAAGTAGCCCAATGTTTATGACGTTGTCTTCTGACAGTTTGCAGCTTTACGTGGTCCTGCTCTGCGAGGTCCGTTACTTATACACAAATGTAACTACAGCTTTCATGGTTGCCAATAGTTCACGTTTTACATTAGGTTTTAACAGTGTTTGTCTCAATTAAAACTGACACACTGATTGAGTGACAAGACAACTGCTCTTTACACTTGTCCACTTTTCTACAGGTTTAATTTGGATTTTTTTACCAGTGTCACTGTCAAGTCACAGAAAATACAATTTTCTGTGTCTTATATCCATCACAACATCAGAGCACTCAACATCTTTGTCAATGTCTTTTTTTCTATCTCTGATTGGATAAAAATTGATTATTCAGGTTACATACAATGCATATTTATTTGTGTAATAAACAATGAATGTAGAACCCCTCACAGGTTGGTGTTAAGTTTTTTAAAACAAGAAGACTTAGAAAGAGGGATGACTGATAAAAAAAAAGTAGTTTTCCATCTCCAAGGTTTTGGCGCCATCTTCTGGACAGTAATGGAGCAGCACCATCTTCTCACACAGGCACGCAAACAGTTTTTCTATAAAGAGTCTTTGCTGAAAGCCAGTTGATGTTCACTTGTCCTGGAAGGACGACAGACACTTTAATACTAAGACATGGCCGAATATGAAGAGCCTAAGTTTCAGTCCGACATCAGAACCATCTCATCCAACTGCTCATCATCCAAAGCAACGTCATCATCCTCATTATCCTCTTCTTCTGCCTCATCATTCTCCTGTCCTTCATTCTTTGTGTCTAGACCTTTGTTAGACACTTTCCGCAGTTTGATATTTGGAAGTTTCTTCAGATCGCCAGTCCACTCCCTGCCAAAACAGAGAATCAACATGTGACACCAAAGGTTATCAGAAAGGATCTAGATAAACCCTCACATGCGCAGTCCTGACAAAGTATTATTGATGCTATTTCCGGTCGTGCTCATTGGAGGAATTACCCTGACTGGAAAAACAACTAAGCCACTCCAAGTCCAGTGAAAATTACAATGGCAATACAGTTAAGAAACTTGCTAGTGATTGATTTGGGTAAGAAAACGTAAGTGATTACATTTTGTCAGAGTCATAGAAGCTGAATAATTTTGAATAAACTGGACATTTACAACAAAACATTAAAGCCAGATGATTTTAGTCCAGTTCACTCACCTGAATGTTTTCAGATGCTTTGCATTAATGATGTCTGGGATCTCTGTGAAGTAGACAACACACACTATTGTTAAAAAATTCTCGCAGTATGTGTGCATTTATGTGTGTGTGTGTGTGTGTGTGTAAATATTTATACAGTGAGGACTCACCTAATCCTATGCCCTCATACTGTGCTCGCTCCCGCTCAATGGTCTGTTTGATGACAGCTTCTCTGGCTCCATGGAGACGACCCTGACGACCTTTGATCCCGTTCGTCAACTCGATCTGCTCCAGTTCAGAATCAAACCTTTGCAGGTACCTAATCATACACATACACGCATACAAAAAAAAAAAAAAACACAGGAGCTCATTAAACATTAAAATCTTCTGATACATATAAGTGGTTTTGTTTAGCCACATACGCAACTGCCTTGTGTATTTTTTATAATTATTAAAATTGTATTATAAGAATCCCTCTCCCAACTAAATGAATGCACCAATTTTTGTTTTCCCTCAGTGGCGATTCAGAAATGACAAGTGTGTTTACCAAAAAAAAAATACAAAACATAATGAGGATATGAGTTACTGAAGTATCACTTGGTAAAAAATGTCTGTAACACTGTTAACAGAGAGCAGAACGGCCATGATTATTTGTGGGCTGATTTTTCCTGTTTTATGATGAAAAAGTGCAATCCCAGGAAATATTGGACAAAGAACAAATACCAGGGGATTTGAGAAAATCTCTCTAAATACTAAGTAAAAAACATGGGAATGATTTGCTTCTCTTATATGATAATGACAAAAAGTCTTGAGCAACACCAGAACAAGGAAACTAAATGCTGTGCATGAACGCGTTCAATGAACGCATATTTTTTGTGACCGCTAAACTGAACGAATCAGTTCACAAATGATGAATGTGAACAGTGAACGCCGCTCACGTTTACGACAGTTTTACGGCACGCCGCATGACGTCTCCATAGACACGACCCAGCATGGCTGGTGCTAGCAGCACAGACGGTACAGTACAGACGCATCTACTTCTGCTGAAGCCAGTTTGTTTGAGCATTTGAAGCAGTTTTATGAACAAACAAGTGAAGACTCAGACGGATTATACTTATATACGGATTTTAAATGTAACTAATATCTGTGATTATTCAGTGGTATACAATAATTAATTTAGTTTGGAAGTGGCAATGATTTGGGGCTGATGATGGATGGGTAGAAGGGGGTTCTGTTGAAAGAGAATAGCGGCCTATTTATTTAAACAAAAAACAAATGAACGTGAACTGGTTCATTTTTGGAACTGTGAACTTAATTCAAAATTTTAAAAAATGTACTATGAATGTGAACTAGTTCATTTTCATCTGTCTGAACTGAACTAACTAAACTAAACCCAAACAATGAATGACTGCCTGCTCTAAAATACATACAATTTAAAATGAGCCTATTGTAATTGAACAAATTGAACACTATTATGGTAAAAATGCTATGATTCAATTCTTTGTTGCAAATGCAAAGTTCTTACAACCTCTCAATGATGTCACAGGCATCTTTTTTGGTGTAAGCCATCTTTGCTGGATCCAACTGTCCCTGAAACCACAGCAGCTTCTCACCTGTGAATAAAGAGAAGATGTTCACCTTAATTAAAAAAGGAACCATAAAAAGGATGGAAGGAGAGGGAGACAAAACAGAAGATAAGATATATATATATAACTACACAAAATAATTCAAATTAAAATACTGATGCTAAAGTGCTATGTTTAAAATAGGAGATGGCAGATCATTGCTGTAAATTAAACCAAACTGTAATTGGGATGTTTGACAAATGATAACTGACCTCATGCTGGACCTAAGACACCATCTCATACTTTCATTAAGCTAAACATAAGATATACAGCAGGTGCTCAAAATAAATGGATAGATGAAAACCCATCTTACCAATGCTGCTCAGACGTGTGGCTTTGTCATTTTTCTGCCTGCGGTATCAGAGAAGACAGTGGAATGAAAATGATTCTAGTTTGCAAAGTCAGTTTTGTATTCGGTAGTTAAAGGTAAAGTTAAACTACTGAGATTCTCAGTTTTATTTTTGCACCTCCTGATGTTGTGAAATAGTGTTAGACACTGTAGCTAAAGCCTTAACACAGTCTGAAACCCACTTTCAAACTTGTGAAAGCTACATTTTGTTTATGAAAGCAAGAACTGGGACAAATATAGTCTAGATTTGACAAGTCTGAGTGTAGTGGTTTTCCATCAGCGCCTGGTCCAGTGTAGTCTAGACAAAAAAACTGTTAAACTCTTTGAAAGACTTTAACTACCATGTCTAACACGCTGCTCCAACAGTAAGAGGTGCAAAATATGGTATTTTCTCTTGCTTCATGATGAAAATCTAATCTGTGACGATACATTTGAAATGTCTATTACAGATGCCGCAACAAGTGCACATAACACATCACAGCACAAACAGTCACAATAACAACATCCATCACTGCAGAGAAGCACAGACATGCTACACTAAAGATACTGTGTGTTACCTGTTGTATTTTATTCAGTCTCCACTCACCTTTCTTTCCTTTTCAGTCGGATTTCCTCTCGGGCCAGATAAGCAGCTTTCCTGCTGAACGGGTGAACGACTTTCTCCGACACTTTTCCTTTTTGAACTTTTGGCTGAAAAACATAAATTCACGGTCACAACTTTCAACTTGCGTTTAAACTGCTGAGATCGTTTTAACAAACATAGTATGAGCTTAAACCAGAAACATTAACAACCGAGAGAAATTCGTTAACAGGGACAGTACACACGAGTTTTACCATTTTGTCTATTTGGAAACACGCGTTGTGCTGCTCTGTTGACAACTGCACCGGAAGGGGACTGGTCCGTCATCAAATTGTGTCCGGGTGTTTTGCGGGGAAAACAACAGCGTTCCTGTTTCCAATGTATTATGAATTCAAGCTCATTAAACATGTCAAATTATTAACAAATATTCTTCAACCAGAAGGTTTGGACTAACACATCCATCTACTCATTGGGTTTATTAATAAACTGCTAATATCAGTTTTAATATAGAAAATGATTCAAGTATAGCAAGTATATGTTCATGAACATTTGAAGAAACACAAATTTTTAATGTTTAATTCTGCTGGGGCTGTATCACTTCTTTTCAATTAAAAAAAAATAAACGTAATATGTAATTTAGCTACTACATCTGTAATTGTGCTTCAGTAAGTTTGGTTCAAGAAAGCTCATAATTAAAACACAATTTTTTCATGATCTTCAAGGTCTTGATAATAAGACATAAGATAAAGCTACGGAAAAAAAGTCACCTTACTTGTCAGTATTGATATTTATTCACCATATACTAAAGAGTAATATTTGCACAGCAACACACCGTTCTGGTTCAACAACATACCGGTAAAATAAACCTGGTCGAGGAATTCAAGTTTGTACATGTGAAGAGGTGTAGAAGAGGTTTGTGTTTGTTAAAAAAACAAGACAATAGGATTCAAATCTGTGAACAGATGACATTATTGTCAGGTAACTCAAACACAGAAGTGCAGAAATGAAAGATAAAGCGCAGAAAATAGAACGAAACCTTTCCGGCAGTTCCTTAAAGGTGTAGATTTTCAAGCTGGACGGTGGCGCAGGCTTGAAAATCTACTACACCTTTCAAGATATGCTGCGGATATGAAGGCTTTGTGATCGGACTGTCATATAATTTATATAAATCTCTTTGCCACAAACACATTTTTTTCTCATACACAAACTTTTCTCAAGCAGATTTATTTTACAGGTTTACAAAGGTTGATTTACAACTACAAACTTTGGAATTATTTGCAAACATTACTTTACAAGCTCAAAATCATTTTGACACTAATTTGAGCCTTTATTGAGTAGTGAGTCAGGGGAGTAGTTTTCTTTTTTCAATCTCTTCAGTGAAAGTTTCCAAAAGAAAATGTTACTCAAAATATTAGCAACAGTGTGAAACAACATGACATACATTACATGATTGAAAAAGAGCGAGGCCATCTGACCCCCATGTTGGGAACCACTGGACTGAACTGTATATAAAGTACATATACTTGCTACACTTCAACCAGCCTCAACAGTTCAAGTTCCACATTGATCAACAAATGGGTGTAACGTTTCAGTTTCATGTGCGTCTGCGATGAGCTCAGATTTCTTCAGTGCTCCTAAATGATGCCAACGGGAAAAAAAGAAAAAACACTTCCAAGGAAGGAGAATCTGACGCCTCATAGATTTCATCTTATCAAAGCAGAAAATCCAAATGTCCAGTGGTGGAAGTGCCCAGATCATTCATTTATGTAAAAGTACCAATCCAACAATGTAAAAAATACTACATATCAAGTAAAAGTCCTGCATTTAAAATCCCAATTAAAATTTTAATCAGTGAAGCATCTAGTGATTGCTCTGAAATAAACGTCAGTGTAATGGAGTATAAAACTAATGTAAAAAAACAAAACAAAGGTGATGTAAATTTTGCACAACTCTTCTAAAACATTACATGTCATCTGTCATGTTGATAAATAAGTCAGTGAGTTACACCTTAACAGACTGACTCAGATTGTATGACTCAGTTAGATCAATAGAGTCCTTTCAGTGGGGAATAGCAGTCACGTACAAATTTCACAATATGAGTTGGCTGCACAATCGCAGGCAAGGATTATAAAAACAAAGATTCTTCAGTTTTGGTTTTCTCTGAGCCAAAACTTTCAAGACTGTTATCTCTAAAGTCGTCATTTTAATTTACCATCACAGAATGAGATCTGAAGTCTCCTCTTCATTTGGCACCATTCTTTCTGAAAGCTTTTAATGGTTTAATTCATTGTCATTTTGAATCCAAATAGGTCAGAGTAGGTCGAGGTTTTATGTAACTGGGCTGTTTTTCTGGGTGAGGACAAGAATCCCTAGAGAAAAAGATCTGTGACTTGACCATAAATGGACGGATAGATGCATGAATTTATACACTACTGATTAACATCCTGATAATGAGAGAGGGGCAGGTAACAAAAGAAGACGGACTGGTTGGTCAGGGTTTCATCTTACAGCAAGAGAATGACCCAAGACATTAGAAGAAAAGAAATACCTAGGCGGGGGAGGCAAAGTCTCTGGAGTAGTAACCTACAAGTGCAGAACATTTGTGGGAACTTGTGCAACAGTGTTGGGACAAACTTTCTGAGCAATACGTCCTTTCCATTGTAGAAAGAACGTCACAAGTGTCTTCAGGTGCTAGGTGAGTCAGAAGAGTCAGTCATTCATTTAGTCAGTCATTTAATTCAACAAGAAGATTCCGGGATTCCTTGCTTTTACGTTTAGATTTACTCATTTGAAAGACGCTTTTATCCAAAGCAACTTACAAAGAACAACGCTGAAACTTCACTGCAGTACGAGAACTTGGTGTAGCGACTAAGTACTACATCTATTCAATAAGTGCAAAGAGAGGAGGTGCTCTCAGAAGAGATGAGTCTTCAAGAGGTTCTTGAAGATGGAGAGGGGCGGCCCCGCACTGATAGCATTCGGTAGCTTGTTCTACCATCGGGGAACCACAGATGAGAACAGTCTGGACTGAGATTGTCTTGTGTGCCTGGGATGGCAGCGTTGAGAAGGAGCATAAGTCTGGATGATTGAGTCCAAGTAGATGGGTAAGGACCCAGAAGTCTCTCTGAAGGCAGCGTAAGTGAGCGGCCATGAGTAGCCAGTGCAGGTGAATGAATAGTGTGACGTGCCCTTTTATAGGTTGATCGAAGACCAGCCGGGCTGCTGCATTCTGGATCATCTGATAGGGTTTCACTGCGTGTGAGTGGAGAGCATTGCAGTTGCTTTTAAGATCTCCAACTGTTTATTTTTAATATTTTAATTTCAGAAACACTGATACACTCAATTATGTAAATTTAACTAACGGCAGTTAAATGGCTTATTAGACTGAGAGAAATCATTGAGCCTTTATTACTGGATTATAATAACTGCACTAGAGGTGATAAACAATGGTATTTTTTTCAACCTGGCAACCCAAAATTTGTTTATTAATAATAGCTTATAGCTAATTCCCCAGATTTTCCCTCTAGTGCCACCATGAAGCTGGCATTATCCCAACCAGTGGGAAACTTTTCATCCCCCACCTGTATGGCCCACATCTGGACATACTGGACTGCTGTTGTGACTGTCCACATACAGATGCACTAACCCTCAATACAGATATGTCAGCATCACTACATACATGTGCTCTTACCCCAGTCCATCCACTCCTACATTTCACACCTATATCCATTATATTCGGTTATTAAACCGTAGTATTGAATCCTCTAGATACATGATTCTCCTTTATGACCTATGATGTAAGCATTGTTTTTATTTACATTGTTTGATTTCATTTTTCTCTCTCTTTAGATTTTGAATACAGTCTGTCTTTGTGAAAACGTCTCCACCTATATTGGATTGTTTGTTATAAAATTTGATACACATATTCATGTCCCTGCCAGGATGACTTATAATAACTTTGAAGATCCCTGAACTTTTCATCCAGTGCCTTTATCAAGTTAAAAATTACCTTGTTTTATGACCAAATCTAACGTCATTCCCCTCAACCTCAGCTGTACTCGTGCTGTGTGCTGTGTTAGGCGATAAGTAGAAAATGTATCACCATGATAATCAATGGAACAGAAAATTAATTTTGTCCTCAAAGAGCATGTAGTGTTCTGGGTTTCTTTACCCTTTAGCCTGTTGCTTGTCATGTAAGAATCAGCACATATTAACCAAACCCCTCACTTCTGTGAAGTGGCAACCAGCTGTATTCAAAAGGAAGGAAGTGTTGTTTAAATTGTTTATCAATGTATGAAAAATGGTCTCAGATGAGAGAAACCACAAGAAACCACAATCATCCTGTCTAAACCTGCTATCACCATGCTTCCGCAGTGAGATGAAGAAAAGACTGTATAGTCTTAATAAAGTAGGCCAACAGTCTTTGCCCATAGATAATCATAACAGCATGACCCTCAAATTCATGACCAGCATTTCACCACAAAGACTGACTTATGATCCTGCCTGAGTTGAGTAACAACAAACAAATTTACAGCCTTGGAGTTATTTTAAGCACGAGTTAGACACGTTAACAATTTTCTCAAGAGATAGCAGACCATCTGGCCCTCACTGAGCTCATACAAATTGTTTTCCCTTCCTTAAAGTTTGTTCAGCTTCCCCCTCACTCTGTATGGCTGCATACCTAACCGGCAGGAATGTGATTGTACTGCAGCTGAGGAGCCGTCAGACTTGTGGCTACAAGCACACAGTGGATTGCATCACATCCGAGTGAGTTATCTGTGTGAGTCTGAGGGTGTGTGATTTTTTTTTTCTCTCTCTCTCTCTGCCTTCCATTTAACATGTTAAGTCAAATCAGGAAGTGTGATGCTGTGACAGTACAGAAGGAAGCAGGCACATAATGGCACTATGTCTGCCTCTCGGCCTGGTAACATGAGAGGCCTCTGGGTGAAGACCCCTCTCCTGCTGCTGCTGCTGCTCTTGACCACTCTGTCTGGCACAGGTAGGACTGGGGACATAGTTTTTTTACTCCCTGAATTAAGACGTCACAGCACTCTCCACTTTCCTGTCTCCTCGCTGCTTGCTCTTTTGCGCTTCAGTCGTTTTTTCTGACTTTGTTACTGTGATTTTATCTTTTTGACTGAAAGTGAAGAGTATTTATTATTGATACTGGTGTACTTTTGTTTCTTTTACAAAGATATGAGAAGCGGCAGACATAGCAGATAAATCAAAGTACTAAACTACCAAAGTACTAAAATTTTTAAAAGCAAACTTTGACACTGTTGCAGTATACAACATTGGTATATTACTATCTTACCTTTCAAACGGATCATGGTCATTCCTCTTTCGTTTAAAAGCTAGTATTTTTCTTAAGCAAGAGAAACATGACAAAGCTCTGTCAGGAACAAATTGCTCAACGTGATGAATATTTCCACCTATTCCGCTCTGTTCAATGCATGAATTTTGCAACAATTTTGATTTTTTTTTTTTTAGTGAGCTTTTGAAATCATGCAGACGGAAGTCCTTAAGTTCCTGTATGAGATCTGACTTAGTGACAGTTACTCTCCTCCTCTGCAGATGTTGCTTTTAAAACTCCCAACAATCTTCTTCTACTTGTGTGTTTCACTTTTAATGTAAACGATGCAATTGTTTTCTCTTAAGTCTCACTGTCCTTTACAATAACAGTGACATGGGACTGTGTAAAGTAATAAGAGGTGTTGTGTTGCAGTGTTATGCCAAAGTGAAGATTACGATGAAAATACAGAGACTGAGGCACCAGAAACCGATGGCTCAGACCCCGCTGTTGATACAGAGCCCTCTGGTGAGATGTCAATAATCAAATATATTCCAGAAATAATAATAATATTAATACACTATGTGGCCAAAAGTATGTAGATAGAGGTGTCCACGTGTGGTGCTCTTCTCATTTCCTGTTTAGGGTTAAACCAATTACAGTGACTTGCAGTTCTAGTTTTGAAAAAAATAGCAATAATATTCCTTTATTTCACCGAGTAAAACTGAGACTGAGACTGAAGGACAGTGTTTGTTCCTCATTCTGGTTAAAGTTGTCATATAGGTGTATTTCTTTTATGCCTTTGGACCAACTGCGTCTTTACAACCAAATCTTGTGGAAAGACTTGCCAGAGGAGCGGAGGCTGTCATACTTTTGGCCGTGTGGTGTATGCTGAATAACACTCAGTAGTTTTACTCATTGTTAATATGATGATGTGCCACTCTCTCTGTTTGTAGAGCCCCCAAGTCTTAATGAAGCCACATCACAACCCTACTTTACAGAAGAGTCAGGTAAAAGTCCACCAGAGCTTTTTCTCTCTAATGGCCCCTCTACCCTTTGAGAGAGTATTGTATTACGAATGATTTACTGATTTGCTTACTTTTTTCTTTTCATGAACACTTTTATTAAGCTCTAATTTTTGAAGAGGGATCAGTCATGTCGTTATGAAAGATAACGATAAGATGGTATCATCTTTGTTTTGCTGTTTGTATATTGTTTGTGTTTTTTCCTGTGTTGTATGTAGTTTGTAGTTGGTTTAATGTATCTTAAAGGCCAATCTAGGGACTGGCTAATATATACATTAAATAAAATAATAATTAATACCTATATATTGTATGTACAAAAGAAAAAACAAATAGCGACGAAGTACACTTCCTGATGACTATACATTGTATAGATCAAACAGTTGGAGTTCAGAGAATCAAAGTACATTTTTGAGCACAATTCATTGAGATATGTAAATACAAACCTAGAAAATTCTGTGCTCACCCATCATTGATACCCAGCACAAAGGTCTTAGTCCCCAGATGACGAGAACATTTGAAGATTTCTACACTCAGATGTCAATTTATTAGGTACCCCAAGCTAAAACTACTGCAATCTAATGTAATAGTCCTGCAATTTGTGTTTGTATTGAAACTGTGTTAAAGACGTGTTGAGTCAAACAGTTTGTGGTGCTGTTGAATTGAATCACTTTATACATGATACAAGTGTTCCTGTTGCTTTAAATAACAGACACACCTCTCTGTATCATGCAAAACAGTTCCACAAACAACACCCTCCAAAATTATCAGTTGAATCAACACTTCTCTAAAACAAATTCAATAGAAACAGAAGTTTATAACTTTCATGAAGGTAGTCTTTATTGCAGGGCTGTTGTTTTAGACTGCAGCAGTTTTACATAGGTGTTCCTCATAAACTACCAACTGAGTGTATGTGGAAAGTGCCAGAAACAAAGAGCAAAAGAAAAAATGCGATATGAAACTTACTTTGCCAAGCTGAGTTTCTTGCTATAAACATGAATGGATTGTTCACATTTATCTTTTGGTCGATCACTTGTAGAACCCAAATCAGCTTCCCACATTCTTTTAATTTTATCTGCCTATCAAATGCAGCTCTATGAGTGAAATAGCAAAGCCACCTGCAAACAAATTTAACTTTGCACATATGAAGCTCTGAATGTTTTTTTTTGTTTGTCAGACCTGAGAATATCAAACTCGCCTTTATTCTATCGCTTCTTGGCACCGTGTGGAGAGAGGAAACAAAACTAGTACATCAGTCAGTACTCACTGAAACCTGTCAGTAAAATCAACTAATTATTTCCATTAATTGTTTTTGTTTCCACTTGAAGCGGGCGATGGGGAAGACACTGGTTCAGGAACTCTCCTCCCTGGTATGTCACACCAACATAGCAGCACAGTACTGATTTGTGTCTAGATTCCCTGTAAATGTAAAATCATTTTTATACTGTTCGTATTAATAATTAGACAAAAATGACAATCCCAGAACATAACAACAGTTTGAGTGCCATCTGATTTGAAGAGAAAGAGTTTTGCATTTTGGTTCCAGAGAAATTTGGCACAAATTCAGCAGGATGCATGTAGTTATTCAAATGATACATCACAAGCCTCTGAGTTTAGCCTGGCTGCGCTGATGATGACTGATTGATCATTGCTGTTTTGCTTCTGCTGAAATTTTTGCAGTAGCAGTGGACCCCAGCGCTATTATTTCCACCATCCCACCAGAGGACGATGAACAGAATTTGGGTGTCATCATCATCCCGCTCTTCGTGGGGCTGGTGGTCATAATCATTGGCCTGATAGTTTTAGGCATTTTCATCAGCCGCGGACGGATCAACAAAACAAGAAATCAAGGTATGTCCATCACAAGAGGGAACACTTTAAAGGGTCAGTTCACCCAAATCACCTGGCTCCCTGTGCATATTGTTTTGGTTTCATTTGCAGGGATTTTTCAGTGGGTGAAAGTTAATTTTATTTTTGGGTGCTCAAAGCATCGGAAGCTTCACAACAGCAAATATATAATGTCACCTGTCTGCAGTGAGATCTGTGGAGTATACTATCAAGTGTCAAATTACTATGTAATTACTACAGATGCTTTTATGTGTGACTAGATACCAGCAGGGTTAAGTGGAAAATATATTTTTATGTAATTTGGGGCAACTGATGATAAGTCTGACTTAATTCTTATAACATAATAAATTAATATTAAACAAAACTCAACTATCAACTCTTTATCAATATCTGTAATTAATATAACTCCAATATCTCTCAACCTATTTAGCTAGTTAGATACTTAAAGTTACAGATGGGCTGTGTTCAGTTACTGTAATTCTATTTGCCGTTTTAATAACAGTGATTGAAGCATGTTCTCTTCTGACAGAGCTAAGAAAAGAAGATCCATATTTGGATGGATCCAACACTGAGAAGGTGCCAATGTAAGTACTGAGAATTTAATCTAATTGATTTTTCTACAAATGCTAATTTAAAGGAATGTAGCAAATCATGTTAAAATGTTTCATCTCAGTTTAATGTACAGCATCTTAATCAATCTTAATGTCCAAGTCTTAGCAAGTGTTTACCCTCAATGTGTAATTTCCTGTCTGCAAAACACAACATGTGCGTAAAGGAGGTTTGGATTTTATGCAATTGTGAGCATTGCGTTAAAGATGGAGTCATTGCGAGTTAAGTCTTGTGGTTACACGCAATATCTTTCTCCAGTTGTAATTGCTCTGCTACTTACAACATCTCGAACATCAGATTCACTTCACAAAAGAGTTGGAAAGAAGGTGTTATAAAAAATTCATTAACACAGTAACAAGGAGAGTGGACTCAGCTAACTGTTGCAGTTTAACTAAATTAATAATAAACAACCCAAGAATCATAAGACAGCTATCGCTTAAAGAGTACCTAAAACATTTGCTTGGATCAAATAGTGGATTTAACAATGTCTGTTAAACTGATGTGGACCTGTTAACTGTTCCTACTAGCAACATAATGTTCAAGTGAAACCAGCTGCTGGTGTGAGAAAGATTGAAAGTAAACATTTTGTGCCTTTTAGGCCCATGTTTGAAGAAGACGTACCGTCTGTCCTTGAACTAGAAATGGAGGAGTTGGACCAATGGATGAAAAAAGATGGTAAGTTTTTTGAAACAAACAAAAACCTGCAGCAAGTTTAAAGGAAGCTATTTAAAAACACATGAACATGAAAGGAAATGTGGAGAGGTGGAATACACTCAAATGCCATTTTATTAGGTACACCTAGCTGAAACTGATGCAGTGTAATACAACAGTCCTGCATCAAATCCTCTTTGGACCCCTTTTTTAAAACAGTTTCAACAACAACTATAACTATAACAACTCATAACCTTCACATAGGTAGGATTTGTTGCATTAGCCTGCATTTGTTTTAACTAGGTGCACCTAATAAAGAGGCAAGTAAGAGTTTCTTCCAGCAGTAACGTGAGTTGGTAGAGTTTATCCAGCAGAGGTCACTGTTGACATACAGCAAAGGGCAGAATGTCACTGTCTTGTCTGATGTTAGTTTATCACATAGTCATTTTTGTAAAGTCTGTATATTTCTTAATACGTATTGATGTAAGAATGTGATTTGTTTGCAGCATTTCTGTGACACCAATGATCACATTTATGAGGGTTTAGAGCATACACATTCATAGGGTTTGCCTGTTGGTTTGCTTGCTCTAGGAGAAACTGCAGAGGACTCTAAAAATGCATGATTCTAATTATGGTGAGCATATTTTACACTTGTTATGAAAACATCCAGCCTTGATTCAGTTTCATGTTATTCATTCCTTTTAGAGAAATTTGCTTATAACTTCATAAAACATGGGATCTCTTTGCATTTTTATTATATTGTAGTGAAATTTTATCTGGATATTGATATTATGTCTTTATAAGTGAATATAAAGGCATTAAAAAATCATTTATATTGGGTATCCTTTGTTAATATTTAATCATTTCTTTGAGCCTTGTTTGGCGATCTTGATGTCTGGCTCAGTCACTGTGTCACAGGATGAGCTGTTTTATTATGCAACATTCCTACAGGTGTGAATACAACCTACTGCAGATGAACTATCTCATTATGAATACTCTCAAAGCAAGAGTGTAAATATTCATGTTATAGCTACACATTGAGGCATTATGACAAACCTATCACATACGGCTTGTTACACAACAATGCTAACACAACACAGATCAACAGTCGACTTGGGTAACATTAAGTCTTTCCAGACGCTTTATTTTTTCTGCCAGCCTGTTTGTTGTGATGCACCAGCTGGTTTTCTAGCATGGCTGTGACTGATGAACTATGACCCTTTCATTATTACACATGGTATTGTTTGAAAGCACAAACACCCTAACATCTGTTAGTGATTACAACAGGCATGCATGGAAGTGTGGCGCAACTTAACCCAGGGATAGTCTCCTTACTGGAAAGGCTGGGAAGGCGAGGTCAAGGTCCACTCTACTGAATGTTGACCAACGTCATTTACACACTGCTTTTTCTCAGGATTTTATTTCCAAAGCTGTGCAAGGGTTAGATTCTACTTTCATTCAATAGGGAGGCACTCTGTACACAGTAGATTACTCAAGAGATCTCAAAACAGAAGTAAATGTGATGTTACTGCTGCTGTGGTTGCAAAATGTGATGCTACTGCGGCAGCTGTGCCCTGTTTGTCAGACCTGTGAAATTCCACAGCAACTTAGGCGCTGTAGTGAATCAAATTAAAGGAAGAAAGCGTATACAATGTTTTTGAAGCTGCTGAAAAAGCAAGTTTTAAAACCTACCCATTACTTTGCACTGGATGTAGTTGAAGCATAGCTGAGCCAATCTCAATACAACAATGGTTTGGTTAAGGTGTTTAGAAAAATTTGTTTAATTCAAATTGAAGAAAATGAACAAAATGGCCAAAGGCCAGCAAAAAAAACACACACTTTAAATTGAGTTTATTGAAAAAAGTGCACAATTTTTTACTCAAAGCTGCAGTAATATTTTTTTAAGCCACTTGGGAGCAGCACAACTAGCTATACACACAACCCTGACATGGTATCAACTCATAAAAATATGTTAGCAAATAATTGTATGTTTACACAGCCAGCAGATTCAAAAATGAGCAAAATTAGCATTAATTTGGAGTTGTTTTTCTGTCCACCTGATGAATGTAAGTAAAAAAATAACTCTCCTTTCTCTACACCAACTCCTGAGGGAAATATCTGGCTCTTTAGCTTCTAAATATTCCACTGTGTTCACCGGCTAATTGTTAACATTACCGATCTATTTGGTGCTTGACAGGTAGTGCACAGGGGATTTATCGCACTAAAACAGTGCAGCTGTTCACCCTAAAACCAAAACACTGAGCTGAAAAACACTAAAGCTCTCCATAAAACTGTGGAGGATTGTAGAGTTGGGTTATAATTCCCTGTTCGCTTGTCCCCTGAGTGAATCCTTTTTACATTTAGTATAATCATTTAACCTCTTGCTCTTAAAAAAAAAAAAAAAAAAAAAAATATATATATATATATATATATATAATTTTTTATTCTTTATTTTTTATATCTGCCTGCACTCCAGAGAAAGGATTAAGCAGGATTAATAACTTACCTGTATGTGTTTTAATAAATAAGAGGAACCAACACCAACACACAAATATTGAAGCTAAGTGTAACATGAAAACATTTAACAGCCAAATATTTCTTTGCTCGTCTGTTGATTTGTGGTTGTGTGCAGAGTGTGTTTCAGGTCACTGACCAGAAGTGAAAGTGTAGATTGTGTTGTGGTTATTTTTGTTGTTGAAGTTTGTCAGTTTCATGACCACAGTGTTCCCTCCTTGATGCTCTGTTAACCACACCCTGTTGTTTGTGCAGAAGCTGATGACAGCAGTAGTGGTAATAAGGCTATAGATGGACTGAACAGTAGCTACAGCCAACATGTGTTAGTGGCATTGAGTGGGCGTGCCCTCATTGCAGTCAGGATGAGAGAAAACACTCTGAATTACAGCAAAGCATCAGGTTTAAGACTTTTCTTCTTTGCTTTTATGTTTTTTTTTGTTTTTTTTGTTTTGTTTGTTGACTTTACCGAAAATGACAACAAAAACTTTTTTTTTTTTTTATAGCTTTAATAATCCTGCATATGTAGCTTCAGTACCAGTAAGATATACTGCACAGTGTAGAGTGAAACTATTCCCTGAACAAACTGTCACCAGATTTCAGAGATTATAGAGGACTGACCTCTCCTTCTCTCTCTGTCTCCCTGACTCTGACATTGTCGCCTCTCTTTCCCATGATTCCTTTACTGCAGGTTAACAAAGGACGCTCTCCCGGTATGCAAGGACACACAGTCAACAATGCATAGTTGCCAACTTGGATGTTCTGACCTCTCTACAATAATCCAGCTACATTTGTGACCACAGGAGGTAATTTGACTGCCAGGAAACAACGTCACACCACTTAGGGGACACTTACAAACATTTTTTTTTTTCAGTAAAACATTAAGCAAGAAAAATTAATTTTAAAAGTCTCTTTCCCTCCTCCTGAAAGTCCTCAGTGGAGAGCAACGTGCAACAATTGGACGTGAATGTGTTAAATAGTGGCTTTTTTTATCACAGTGATCAGTATTTTGCCTTTCATGTATTGTTTCTTTCGTGCTTTGTCTGTTTTTATTCCTTACTGCCAATATTACCGGTAAAATATACAGTATTTTCTGTCTCATCGAGTCAGCCTGAGGGAAAAGTATTTTTGTTTAAAAAAAAAAAACAACCCACTGCTGTTGCTACAAAACGTTCCCTGTTTGCTGATTCATACTGTTAAAGAGTGCGTGGTCATCTACAAGTGCATTAAGTCAATACTCTTCTCCAGCCCTTCACAGGTATGACTGCTCGTAGTTTCTGCTGATGGCTTATCTTCAGCTCAAAGCCTCTTTGTTATTTTACACTGTGTGACTCCCTCCAACTGCAGCTTTTAATGGGGAAATATCCTGTTGAGGATTGTAGGCATGCATGACAGAGAAGGCCACTCCTTTTTCATGCCTGTGCAGAGCCGGTTAGGACTAATGGAGAAAGAGTTTTTATTCGGAAACTGATTGAAATCTCAGAGTGTGAAATCAGGAGTCTTCTGTCTGTGAGACGTTTGATAAATTACTGCCCGTTGCTCAAACAGCTTTCCAAAAGCTGCTACTGATAAGATTTCCATCGCACCATAGATAGTCACTGTCTGGTTGCCAGTTTTGGCTTGTTGAATCTAAGCAGTCATTACACTGATCTAAACGTAAGTGCCACTTTCTGTAAGTGTCAGTTGGTATTTTGCAGAATCTTGCACTGTAAATATGGGAGTACAGAATAGCAAAAGATAATATTTTCATTGAATGCCTTTTGTAAATATTTCATATAAGGCTGTAGTATTTTTATTTTCCTGATGAAGCTTTGAATAAAATTTCAATAAAGAAAATATCTTGATATGTCAGTCCATCACTTTTGTCCAGAGCAAAATATCTCAACTGATATTTGACGGCTTGCCATGTCATTTATGTCCAGACATTCGTGGCCCCTTGATGATGGATCCTAATGGCTGGTAATCCTCCGACTTTTTCTCTAGTGTCACCATGAATTCGAGCGAAATGTCTCAACAACAATTTGATTAATTGCAATTAAATTCAGTTCAGATATTCAAGGTCCTCAGAGGATGAATCCTCATGTCTTTGGTCTTGGATCCTCTGGCGTTTCTTCTAGCACCACCAGCAGTTTAAGTTTTCACTTACATTCCATGAAATATCTCAACATTTACACACTGGATTTGCACAAAGGTCGGTACAGTCGGTTATGCTTCTCAAACAATGAATTTTAATGACTTTGGTGATCCCCTGACTTTTCCTCAGGAGCCACCAACAGGTTGATATTTGTGTTTGTTGATATTGTGTCTCAACAATTATTGGATGGATTTTTCCATGAATAGCAATAACTAACCTTGAATATGATGTTACATACTGTATGTACATTCATTTAACTCTTAACAGCTACACTTATTCATTTTGCAGATACCTTTGTTCAAATCAGTGTACGAGGTACAATGAAACCACAGAAGAACAAGGAGAAGCCTCAGAAATAAATTTGATTAATGTGTTTATCTGTTTCTGTGCAACTGTTAGAACGATGGCTTTGTAATATTTTCAGCTTGGTGTAAGTGTAACTCAAAACCTTTTTAAAGTGACATTTAAATCCGTTTAGAATGATAGCACCATTAATACAAAACAGCAGGTTTAAAGTGTGATACATCTGTCCAACATGTGTTTCCGTCACTGTACACTCTCTGTTTCAGCTCGTACGTCTCCTGCTGTAAATCTACATATGAATCTGCTCCTTTATACTCTTTGAGCTCTGCATGTCTCATAGTCACTTATGAAAAGCTGGTGGAATTCAAACCAGAAGAAGTTCTGGGGGAGAAAGGACAGACCATCCATGTAAACCAATGAATACAAATGAGAAACAAGTCTCTTACTCCACTCCTGCTTTTCATTCTCTGTCTCATTAGATTTCCAGACAGTTGTTCTGTCTGTCACATTGTTCTCATCTTCACTCCTGTCAGGCTGGTCAGACACTGCTGACTAATCACTGACATTTTCATAATCAACTACTAAGGAAATGCTGATTTACAGTTTATACATGTACTGTATATCAAGCCTGTTGTCAAAATGTTCTGCCTTTTGTTTGGTAGTAATTTGAGTCTGGAGCATCATACCTAAAGGCTTGTCTAGTCGTGTTTTTACAGCCTCAAAAGTATATTTTACCTTTATTGTCCCTGTTGCCTTATTACAGCTCTTCACTTGTGTTAAACAAAAAAAACAAAAAAAACAAAAAACTAATGACAGGCTAGAAACTGTACAGACCTCAGTGACCAAGATTTTCACCAGAACTTCACACCTGTTAAAGCCTCCTTACACTGGCTCCCATACAGGTCAAGGACTGATATTTATCACATTCAAAAGCACACCCCACTGATTTTACGTGTCAAAGTCAGTTTGCTGGTCTTGTTTAGTTCTACCCAGTGTCTGAAAACAGTTTTTAAAATGTCGTCTGTGGCTCTGGAGGAGCTTTGTCATGTCTGAAACCCTGCATTACGAACAGACCAGTCAGGGAGGCTCTATTAAAAACACTATTCAATTTCGTTATGGGACTTTTTGATTGCAATACTTTTGGCCTTTTCCTCATGGCCTTATTAAAATCTAGTGGTCATGTGAGGAAGCATCTGTCTTTACAGCAAAACGACATGTTTATGTTTAAGTGACAAAACCTGGCTGTAGTGATTCTGACGGGAGCAAAGGAACAAGTGAGGTGACATTGTTATAGAGTGACAAAGTCTGTGTAGAGATGGGTTGGGTGGGTGGATGAGGTTGACAACCATGACCATGATTGTTCTATAACCTTAACCATGTGCTTATTATTGTAACCATGATGACGATGGTCCTCTAACCTTGGCAAAGTACTTATTTTAACCCATGACCCCCCCCCCCCAATCTAACCAAAACTTTACTATGGGATCATCACATTATAAAAGGGTTAGTTATTTCTGAGTAGTGATTTTTAACAGTTGCGCTAATTCAGGAAAAATTCCTGGTGGTCAGGACAAATGAACTACAGTATGTGGTCATTTAGGTTGGAGGACTTGTTGATATGAAGTCTGTGTGTAGCTTGTTCCAGGGTCAGAGAGGGAACAGACAAAGTTTTGGAGGCTGTCTGAAGTCTGGCTGAGTCAGTGTCATCTTTTAAATCTCAACCAGCTCACAACATTAGTAGGCTACCGTCATTAGCATTCGGACCGTCAGAACATGACACAGACTTTAAATAAATATTTTTGAATATATTTTGTCAGTTTGTCAGTTTAAACTGCTGATTGCACACTGACTATGGAGATGTGTGCATGTGTGCATGTGTGCGCGCATGCATGCAAATGTGCATGTCTGTTAGCACACTGTGTGTACAGCCATTGTTTTTTGCTGTAGTATTGTATTTGGTATTGACCAGATTTCTGATATCTAGTTTGAATGAGTATTTACAGATTTTTTTCATGTGATCCTAAGCTTACTATTTTTGGATTTTGAACTGTTGCTCAGACAAGACACGTGAACCTGATCATATCACATTGGACTTTAATTGTGACGGACATTTTTCACTATTCTCCGACATTTCATATAGCAAATTAATTGATTTATCAAGAAAATGATCTACATATTAATTCATACAGAAGGAACATTTTTAATACATTACCTTGTTTGAAAAACTTTTTAACTTCATGAAATGAAGATTATTATTATCAATACACTGTAAACCCATAAAATGCAGATACACTTTTACCCTTGACTTGAATAAAACTTTCAGACAGATGTGCTACAATAGCAGGTGTAGGGTTTTACTGACTGTGTGTGAAGGCAGCATCACCCCACACTGCGCCAGATACTAGCTGAACTGGTTTACATGCAAATAAAACAGCAATGCTTGTCACCCAACACAACTTTGGCAAACACTATGTAATGGTAATGCAGTGACCAAAAAATCTGAGCCTGCAGCATGCGGCACTTGTTGTTTAGGCATGTATGCCATAGTGAACAGGAATGATGTGATGTGATCCCCTGATGCACACATTCATAACATCATATTTCCAGTGACGCATCTCTCTGAATTTACCAAGCTTTGTTAACTGAATCACTGTCTGCCCGGCAGGCAGTGTTCCTGACTGTCACACTCTATCAGCTCCATTTCACAGCCGCACCAGCAGCCGTGTTTGTTTGCCTTCAAGAGCTGTGATGTTACAGAGCATCGTCTGTCTGTCGCAATCATCGCATTCAGTCATTCTTGGGCAATCTTCGACTGGAAAACACATAATACACCAGGGAATCTGTGCGTGTAAGAGTGTGTGAGAGTGCCATTATGGGAGACTTCACAATAGTTTGGAGTTTGGTCCTTTATAAAGTTTTGATGAGCAATTTGAACCGTGTGAAACTTTCCCCTGCCTCTTATGAAAGATTGCCTCTTGCACCAATTGGACAACATTTGATAGAGGGTGATAGGGCTGCAGCTACCACTGAGAGCACATCTCTGTTTTAGTATGGGAATTCAGAAGTATAATGTACATTTTATAATTTGATGTTTCACACAGTGGGGTTTTTAAAGGCACACAGTAGATCATTTTAATCCGCAAAACACGGTGTTTTTACTATTGAACAACACATGGGAAGTTTGCTAACTGATGATGTTTCTTCAGAAATGTGATGAATTGAGTGAATGAACTGTTGAGAATTCATTCAACTCATTAAATTTATGAATAAACATCAGCTTATTCGCAAATTTCATTGTCTGTAAGTTCTGAAGCGATCTACAAATAAAAACTATACATTTTGAGTTGAATTAAAATGATATGTCAATTATAAATGTAAAAAAATTAATAGAATATTTTACAAATGATTTCCAGGTCTCTTTTAAATCATCTGCTGTGGTGTGAGTTTGTGGAAATATTAACATATGAGCTCAGCATTTCTGACATCCTAGCTCCAGCCCTGCCGTCAACACATACAACACTCAGATATATCCATTATAATTCATTAAAAGTGTTTAGCTTCACTGACAAAACGACTGAAACAGCAGGCAGAGAAATCATAGAAAATTCCAGACAGGAGTTCAGATGTTTGTGAGGAATCACTTTCAGAAGCAATTTCCTTAAAAGCACATACAGCTACAGCAGCTGTCAAACCTTTATTTGAGTGTGTTTAATAACAAAGTGAGGATATTTACAGCCATCCTTTGTTTCCAGGGTCTGCTTTTCAGTTTTCATTGACTGGATGCCAGCTGCAATTCCACACTTCTCAGGATCGCATGTTTGGTGCTTAGTGATATCTCAGGGTTTCAGACTTTCCCTGGAGGATCCAGATACAGGGCATGAAAATGACCATGAGCCAAAACTAACCATAGCTGGCACTGTAGGGCTAACTTCAGCAGCAGCAGGAGCAGGAGGACACTAATCCACCTAGCTTTTTTTGTCCATAAATACACAAGGCTCAATATGCTGGGAAGAATTAGGTTTAGGTTTTCATGTTTTCATCTGGCACGATTTGTGACACACCATGCAAATTTGGATTTGGAGCCTCTCCCCTTGTGTTTTTTTTATTGATTATAATATATTTTCAGTTTCCATTTGTCATAAAAAAAGAAGTTAAAAAAATGGTAAAACCAAAGCTCATACAATATAGTAACATAACAATGATAATAACGATAACAATAATAGGGCAAGAATACTGAAGAAACAAACTAAATTTTCAATCTTGAAGTTCAAAACATAAATTATACATTTTGTTTTTATGCAATTTTAAATAAAGTCTTGAAGGAAAATAACAAACATTTGTAAATATTTTGAACTCTGTAGAGATAATCTAGTTTGTTTTGCTCAAACAGCTATGTTGAGGATAAACATTTTTTTTTATGTAAGACTTAAAATCTTATTTAATTCTATTTTAATTCATCATGCCTGTTTTCATTGTAATGCACTTTGAAGAGGTTACTGAAGTTCACTGAACTCCCTGTCATATTCAAGAAAAATGAGTTTGTGATGACTTTTGCTTTGTGACATGGTGCATTATCATGCTAGAAGATGGTAAATTGTGCAATACTCAGCAGCAATTTTCAGACAGGCTGTGGCATTCAAACAATGATTTATTGGTATTAAGGGACCCAAAGTGTGTCAAGAAAATATTCCCAACACCATTACATTACCACCACCAGCCTGACTGTTGACACAGGGAAGGTTGGGTCCATGGATTCATGCTATTGATGCCAAATTCTGACCCAACCATCTGTGTGCCTCAGCAGCCTCAGTTGTGGTGAGCCTGTGTCCACTGCAGCCTCAGATTTCTGTTTTTGGCTGACAGGAGTGGAACCTAACCTGGTCCTCCGTTGTTGTGGCCCATCTGCCTCAAGGTTGGATGCGTAGAGCGCTATAAGATGCAACACAGTTGTAAAGAGTAGTTATCTGAGTGTACCTGCATGATTTTGCACAGCTACCACAACTGGCTGATTTACAATTCCAATTCCATCACTAATTAATTGGATGGACAAAGAAAGAGGTAAATTATATTGGAATCAATAAGTGAAGTAATAGTAATAAAACATGGCCATTACCATATTCGTTCTGTATACCCATGAAGGTTAAAAATAGTACATTTAAAATTCTGGGTAACATAAACACAAGAATGTTTTTATTTAATATTTTGTTGATATTGACCATTTACTCATTTAACTTACAGTTGTCGTTGTACTTAAAACTTTGGTCAGACGTTTTATTCTAACGTGATTTTTAGCTTTATTATCTAAACACACCTGGGAGCATGCTATGACATCACATTTGAGCGCCCACTAGCAAACAAAAACGTGCCATCATCATGTTGCGACACTAGTCGGTGGAGAGTCCGGAGACGAGCGAACCTGGCGGGTGTAGAGAAGGCTGTGAACAGCAAAAATTTGGTCTCCGTGGATGTGTTTTCCCTCTTGTAATGGTCGGAGGCCATCATACGGCGCCCAGTGAAGGAACAGAGTCAAGAGGTGGACGGACACAGGCGTCAGTTTGACAGAGCGGCTCACGTTAGCTGTGTTTTAAGCTACTAGCCAGTTAGCATTACTCGTACTCGGCTTGTAGAGGCTAGTTAGCTGACGGTGCTAACGCGGTAGCTGCTGGTAGCTGCCTGCAAACACTCGCTGCTGCAGGTGGGAAACCAAGAGACGAAAGCAGGAGCGTAACATACCTCAGCGGAGCCTCCAGCATTAGCCTCATCAAGCTCCTTAGCATATCTCGGTTTGGATACACGACCAGAAGGAGCCCCCGGGGGAGGCCCGCCACCTTTGTCCAGCTTCACATTACTGAGGTAAACATTGTGTAAAATCACAAAGTGCAGGATCACAACTGTGAAATATTGCAATGCTGTGATGTACCAGTGGGAAAGCGGCCTAGCATTAGCCAGCTAACATGTAGCTCGCTGGTTAGCCGAGTTAGCATTGCTAGCGGTGATGTGGAGCTTGTTATCGAGCTGAAAGAAGTTGAAGTCGGATCTTTTAACTCGCTGTAGCTGAACGCACCGTGTGGGAATGTTACTTGCGCGAATTTAACCTGGAAGAGTTTGTTTAACTGTGTTGGATCACTCGGGTTGCTAACACCGAGTCTTTTAAACAAGCTGCACAAACTGAGCTAAAAGCTGTAAAGTGCGAGGAGTTTAATGCCCATGCAACACGTTGATTAAAAGACGGAACAAGCGTGGATTTTATTTAATCTGGTCATAGTGTCCAAAAAGAATGTGTAGGCGCAATTTAGCAAGTTAATTATGCTCTGCTGTTCAGGGTATAATGTGTCATATGCAGGCTGATCCCATACGAAGTTACTTTATGCCTTAGTTCTGTGGCTTTACTTGGATAAATCCAATTAACGGGATAATGACAATCAGCACTGTTTATGGGTTGTTGAAAGACTTGAGATTTAGGAAGACCAAATGGATTCACAAAACTACTTTGACTTTGTAAGTCACAGGTGTAACATTCTGCTCTCTCAGAAGTTCTAGTTGAAGCAATTTTGGATTGTCCAGTTTATTAGGTATAGGCACAAAGTCCCACCTTTTGTAAATGTTTCATTGTTCCATTTTGGAGGCTATTGTCTGTGCTGGTTTTACATTGTGTTGTGTTTTACTAAAGGGTGTTTGTCTTGTTTAATCTGCCCTCTTTGATGTCAGTATGGTCGACAAAATATTGTAGAAACCAGTGTCCCTTATAAACTGGCAACTGACTGTATATTTAGTCAGGAATCACCTATATCCACTGACCACTTTGTTCATCCAAATGCATATATTGGCTGCTTTTTTGTCTTTTAACTGTAAACAGAATGTTTGGGGTTTTTTTTTTTGGACTTCTGTTTGAACAAAACATGACATTTGAAGCAGTCAAGTTCAGCTAAGTGAATTTTGACATGTTTTGGATGTTTAATCAATTAAATAATAGTTGTCCATCACAATAATTGTTAGTTGCAGCTGTAGGACATAGATAAACACGGTTGCATGTCTGCGAGTCCTTGACATCCAGCAAACCTGTTCTGTCTATACCGACTATGTTACCTCAACTTGGAGGATGAACCAGACCAACTTTTAGTTCAGTATGTAGCTCATCATTACATAATTTTTACCATAACTTTCTTTTTTCTTCATAATCTAAATCATAAGTTTGAGTTGAGTTTGAGTACATGCACTGGCACACGGACAGAGAGTGAGAAACTTGATAAGGTATATAAATGCCACAGTATCCTGATTTCTGTTGGAGTACTTCAGGTAATATATTCAGGTATGAAAAGTTTCTTAAAAGGGGTCAAAAAGGTTTCTGACACCGGGATGTGATGTTTACAACTGAGACTAGACTAATGGGAGGCACTCACTTTCAACCTGAATTGTCCTCCTCCATTCATATCAGGTTAGCCAAACCCGTGGGTGTATATTTACAGACTCAAGACTTGGAACTGATCATACCACATCACTGCTAAACAACTGAATTTCATAGAAATACATTACATAAGAAACAAAGTTTCAGTTTCACTCCTTTCCACATCCTAATTTTCCCTAAGTTGACCATATGTTGTTTTAGGTCGCGTAGACGATAAGCATTATCTGTTACTTACTGGTTCCTTTCCTGCTTATTACAACTTTTCTTACCTAACATGAAGACAACCAGTTAGCTGTTCCAATCACAGCCAATTAATAAAAACACTCACCGCAGATTTACAGGTCTTGAGAAGAAAGGCAGGCTAACTTGACATAATGTTGTCTGGTCAAAAGAAAATTTAGCGAGCACTTATTTCCATTCAAGGAGAATGCAACTGCTTTGTAATGGTATTCACTTGACCTCTCAGGTCTGAGTCCATCTTAAAGATAGCAAGGTTAAAAAACAGCTATCTCTTGGTCCTGAAGTCAAGACTGAAAGCAGTATCTTGGATCAAGGCTAAATTTTCTTTTGACCAGACAACATTATGTCAAGTTAGCCTGCCTTTCTTCTCAAGACCTGTAAATCTGCGGTGAGTGTTTTTATTAATTGGCTGTGATTGGAACAGCTAACTGGTCGTCTTCATGTTAGGTAAGAAAAGTTGTAATAAGCAGGAAAGGAACCAGTAAGTAACAGATAATGCTTTTTGTGTCAGTTATGTTTTGTATTTTGATTAGTGGCTTTAAGGATAATGTAATAAGAGTCATACATTGCAAACATCATCCTCAGGGGAAGAAATTGTAAATGTTTTTAATCACATGGATGATAAAAGTGCAACTATGGAGAGGGTATTCTTTTATGCAGAAGATCAATGTAATGCAGAGGCTAACCACAGAATCCAACTGTTAACACACAGTCAATAGACAGATACTTTACTATTTACTTATCAAATTACAAAAGCATCTACTTAAGCAAGGCTTTTTCTACATAGATGACTTTACAAATGGGTTTCTGTGTAAAGAGTTAAAAAAAACTATAGCATTAAGTCAACAACTCTCTGACACAGTGTCAACAAAAGCTGAAAGAAGCTTAAAGGTAGGGTTTATCTTTGCTCTATTTTTGCAATTCTTTATCTAGAGGATAATTGAGAACATTTCACCAATTATTATAAAGAAATATCCTTGCAGTTAGAAAGTATTAAGTCTTTCGCAAATTAACAGCATAGCCTAGAAACCTTCCCATCTCAATGTCTTTTTTCCTTTTTTTTTTTTTATAGACAAAATATATCTAATAGAATTTCTCATAACTATTTCACATTTGAAAAAAAGGGATGTATAATAACCAGGGTGTGCACTAACATGTTGGGAGACAATCCAGTAAGTTATTTTAATTTTAAGACAGAAAAGAAGGCAAGAAATTTATACACAACCAGTCAAAAGTTTGTACACACTTTCTTTACAACATACATACACAAATATGCATACAACCAACAGACAAACAACCAAGGGTCAATTAGTTTATTAACACCATAAAGTGTGGCCGTGATCATATTATGTAGGATACCCATTTTGACCATAACTTAGTAAATCTATTAATCTGTAGGCAACGTGAAAAAATACTTTTTGGGTGGCATCTGTGTAATAGATGAAATGGTTTCTGGACAGCCCAAAAAAGGTTCTAATCTATCATACCTGTTACTCCTGGATAACAAATTACTCAATATGAATATAGACTCTAACTTCGTCTGAAATTAGGTGCCGTATATGTGAGCATGCCCTTAGAAAGAGTTATAGAATAGATCCATTGAGGAGAAAATGTTCGTCACAGTCACTTGAAATTAGTCAGTTTTATTTGATTTTAAAGCCAATAGAAAACAACCAATTTGTTTCCTGGAGTTCAGCCTGTTCCGTTTTGCCTTTAGCTTGATACAGCAGCATTGTATTGAAAGCATATTTGAAATTGCCGTGAAGGGCTGTTAACCTTCATGATAAGACAGTTGGGCTGTTAAATGACCTCAACTTTGGGAATATTTGTGGAAATCTGAGAGATTTTCTGTAAGTGTGGGGACTTTTCCTCCTGCATTGATGTCAAATATTAATATGTTGCTCAGGCACGTACACTGCCATTACCCAGTATTGTTGTTCTGGTCATGGTCCAGTATTTGATGGCTTTGCATCCTGTCATAAAGTCTTTACAACAAAAGTTTTCCAAGATGGAACTGATTATTACACACTGTATGGTAAAAATGTCAGCATTTGCAGCTTCTAGCTTCCCACATGTGTGGGTTTAATGCTATTGTTGCCTTATATGACAGTAAACGTAAATGTCTTCATATAGTCCTTTATATAAAGGACTGATGATTACAGATTGTATGGCTTCTGCTACAGCCCATGGTGCCACAGCCATTAAAATGACAGGCTGTAGAACAGATGAACTAGACAAATAATGAGCAGATATGAACATTTTGTAAAACGGGATGTTCATTTTGTTGTTTCTTGCTTTTACCATATGAGTTAAAATGCACTCAATGTACCCTTTTGAAAGTGCTTACACCATTAGCGATTATTTAATCCTTTATTTGCAAACAATTTAATGCATGGAGTTGCGTGAGACGTGTGTGTTCTTCCATCTTCATGATTGAGGCATAAATAGTGAGGACTAGAGAAGGCAAGTACAAAGATATCTCAACAATATTGAGACAAGAATGGCATAGTTTCAGTTCACATGGATCAGTGTGATGAAATACCCTTTTCTGGCTGTGATTATTGCTGCAAGGCCTTGGAGACTGAGAGATGAGGGGTATCCTAGACTTTGTTTGCAGAAAGCTTCACATTCCCACAGTACTGAGACTGTTGCTGTGTTACTGACCTCAGGGCTTCCTAAAACCATTTTCATATGGACAGTGAGATTTCCTGGCTTTGAAGTGCATATTGACAAAACATGAAGGGGGCCAGAGTGAGATTGGTTATTAAGGGTGTAAATAGTGGGCAGTGGTCAGGTGTTATGCATTCTTAGAGACAAGACTGGCTTTGGTGGCTCTACACTGAACTTTGTATAATGAAAAACAATTAGAAGCACATTTGTAACCTACATTCTTTGGTGAGACTTATAGCTACTGACGAGCACTGTTTCACAAACTTTTTTGAGGTTGCTGATAAGAAATTTCCTACAGGCAACCGCATTATCCCTCTGAATGCTAACCCAGTTATGAAATGTATCATTTAATCTTGGGTTATTGGGAAAATGGGGAAACTGCAACCATGTAAAAGGTTCTTAGGATCTCTCCTCTGTTTTCATCAGATTGAAAACACTAGATTTCTTTGTGCTGTGGTCCCCATCACTGCTAACTCTACTGCAGGCCTTGGGAGGGTGCTGACAGATTTCAAAATTCAAGCGTTTTTCTGTTGCCTTTATTGACAGTAGATTGTAAAGACAAACAGAAAATATGAGGAAGCTTGCAATCAGGTCAAACAAATGTTGAAGATTTGAATCATGGGTTGAGAAGCGAGTCGAATTTCATGTTGTCAGTCACATCACTCCACTTTTTTTTTGTCCGGGCAGGATAACAGCATGACTACCAACTTTTCCAGACCATGTCTCGTCTCAAAATGACCTAACTACAAAACTAATGCTGTAATGGAAACAGAGTAAGGTTGATGGAACTGGAGAGCAGCACGACTCACCTCTGTTTGCTGCTCCGATGTTAAATGTTTGTTAAGTAGATGCTTCTACTGCTGTTCTTCTCTTTGGCTAACAGATGCTCTGTGGTGCACTTTTGTAACAGAACTACCACCAGGATGCCCACTTTTTTGTGTCTTTCACTGTGTGCCCAATATTTGGCTTAAACCGGTGACTCGAGAGTCTCAACTTGGAAAAATGGTAACGGGGGTGCAGTCCTACTTGCAACAAAGCTGAGATACTGAACCAGGGATGTTGGGATTATATGCGTTTTAAGCACTTTTACACTTATAGCCACTTATAGATTTTATATCTCGGTGACACATGGACTGTTCAAGTAAGGTTAATAAAATCCCCCCAAATTCACTTTCCTCTGTGTAGGTGCCTCATATTTGAGCAGTTCGTTTCTGGTGATCCAGGGCATGAATTTTACCTTTCCCACTATTGTGTTGATGCTTTCAAGCTATACTGCTGTGATTTTGCTCTTTAGTGTATTTTCATGTAAATGAACTGTGTAATAACTCTTCAGTGCCATCCAGTTTTAAGGAGGCAAACCATGACAGTACATTTGGAATAAATGTACTGAATACCTGCTAAGGATGCAGGGTTATGTGTATCTTAGCATACTAAGAGCTTAAACCGGTGCCTCAACAGAAGGGACAAATGAGGCAGGATCTTGAATGATGAGACCTGGAGCACCTGTTTTTTTTAATAACAGGCTGCAAGCAACGTTTCAACATAAAGCATTTCTTCATCTGAGCTAGAAGAGGCAGTGGCAGCTTAGATGTTGAAGTTTCCTGCCACACATTAGAAATACCCCCAGGTCAACAAAGATGGCAGGAACCGTCTGGGTGACGGTGTTGGAGGCACTGAAAAGGACTAGAAGAATGAGGAATGAAGAGAGAAGCTTCTGTGTTGAAGTGGAGTGCTTTAGTAATGCAGTGAGTGCAGTCTGACCAGAATGGGCAGTCATCCAGGTCCTTTGGGAACCGAAACACTGTTTAAGGAGAGATACTGGCACATTTGGTCAGAGAGCAAGAAGATAATGAGTGATTTGTGACATCAGCTGGATTGAGGGATTGAGAAATTGATGATGATAGTTTAAAGAGTCCAGAGGGTAGAAAAGGGAAGGGATTGAAGGCACAAGTTAGGTGTAATGGTCAAAATGAGTTTGAGGATTTCTTCCAGGTAGAGAGGCTTGAGAGAGAGTACAAGCCAGTGTTACTGTGTGGGGTTAGATTCTCAAGTGGTTAGGGGATGCTTTAGTTGTAGTGTTTGAATTTAGATGAGAGACTCAAAGTGGGAAGTGATATTGTCATGTCTTGTTAAACATGTGCCATTTATTCTCAGCTACCTGAATCCTTTTTCATCAAATTTAACAAATTCAGACAATCATTGGATTGTGAAAGACAGACGGGCGAGAGGATTAGAGAAGAGATAGAAAGGTAGATGAGGGGGATTCAGTGGGGAAAAGCCTGGAAAAAGAGCAGGAGCAAGTAAAGGCAAGAAGAATAGAGTGTAGAAACTTGTGTTAGTAAACAGGGTAACGGAGAAGGAAATAAAACAGTGCAAATAAGAATGAAGAGGAGAAACAAATATTACATGAGTAGGCTCTACAAAAGTCCAGCCTGCTGTTAGCGTTGTGTGTGGGCAGAGGCACTTGAGAGAAAGTGAGATCAAGGAAAGAGGAAATTAAAGGGCTTTTCTGTGGGGAGGTCCAAGTCACCTTGAAGAAAGAGGGATCTCCCGTCTCTCTCCCTCTCTCTTCCTTTCTTTCTTTCTTTTTCTTTCTTTTTTTTTTTTTTTTTTTTTTTTTTTAAGAAAGTCATTAAGTAGGACTCTGGAACAAGAGTGGACAACATCAAGGAGTTCAGAAACAATGATTAGACTGTAAGCAGGTCAAACATTTGGATATTACAATGCATGACAGGGCTTTTATATTCACACCGATCCCCGAAGAAACACTTGAATGCTCTCAAACTCTCCTTGTTTATGTTTTTACTCAACTTACCGAGCTAGTTGCAACAGGAACACAAAATCAGCATCCTGTTGTTGGAGATGTTACAGGGAGTAACAAAAGTTTAAGGTAATTACTGGGGAAAAAAAGCCTGTACGAGCCTATAAAATTACATACCTATTATTTTGCTTTTATGCTTCCGTGCTGTTGACAGCCATCGCTGTATTATGTTTATTACTATATTATTATATAACATTCACTTGGACTCAAGAAGAACTGATTAAAATTTAAATGTCAAAGGTCAAGGTCACTGACCTCACAAAACATATTTTTGACATCATAATGTTCTGCAAAACACCATTATTCCCATTATTCAATGCTCTAACTCAGAAACAGAGGGAGATATTGTGACCATATTTCCTGCAGCTTGACTGGTTGTTGGAGGCATACAACTGTGAGGTGGTAATTCTATGAATAATTTTTTTTGTACAGTCATACTGGTCCTTCATGGCCTGGTATCAGATCTGAGGTCTAGTACCAGTCTACCTGACAGTCCCCCATGTCACTGTTGCTGTTGCCACATAGCCACATGAATGTAAGGAATGCTAGCTTTAGCTTTTTCGCTCAGACATGATGCTGGCTTGATATCACCTGAGTCAATTTGAAGGTGTGGGATGTTGATACATGCTAGTTACAAATTGGGGAAAAATATAATAAACCTTGTTATAATATGTAGCATTTGGTCTTATCCCTGAAGTACTGTTATTTAGCCAAACCTTGCATTTAATGGCTATTGCCACTGTTGAAGCATTAGGACAGAAATCATGGGGTTGTGGTTGAATACCGGAGGGAGACCGTGTCGTTGGAAACATTTATGAAGGAGAAGGTTTTCAGATATTAGTCAGATAATATTCTGTAGCGCCAAACCTGTGCAGACATATTAATAAAGGTAAGGCTTAGGTCAGGTTTCATGTTGAGTTGTCAGTGTTTTAATATAGTCCAATTTCAATGTGAGACCTCTTTCTGTGGAATTTAAAATGTCTCTCTTCGCACCTTCATTAAGACATTAATTTCTATGTGATAATTTATTCACTTCTCATGCCCTGTGGTTATCCAATACGCTCAATGTATGTTCCTTGTTCTCTACCAGACTTACTTACTCATGTTACGTTATATTTGATTCCTAGCTTTCTTAAAATGCTTTCTTGATAAGTTTGAATTCACTCACTGAGGTTTTACTGGAGATTTACAAGCAGCTATAGCAGAGTGTGGGTGTGTTCTACAGTTGTGAATGGCCCTCTGCTCTGTTTCTGTGAGGCACAAGGAGCATGTTAATAATTCAGTGCTGTGCCATGTAGCTCTGAGTTGGTTAATGAGCACAGAGAGGAATCTCTCAGGGATATTACTTGGATGTGGACCATAGTGTGAACGCTGGGTGACATAGTGCAGGGACAAGAGGAAGTAGCAGTTTGGGACAAAAAATGTCATAATATTATAGTCCAAAATTATGGTAAGGTAGAATATGGATAGCAGAGACTTTTTTAATCCTGTCCTAGGAAGGACACTTCCTTTATTTCTTGATACTGTGGTGTAGAACAAGCAGACTTTTAGTAGTTCTAGTATCATTACCAGTATCTTTCGCTCGCTGTGTTTACAGGAACATGTAATGGGACAGTGTTCTTACAAAGAGCAGACCTTCCCTAGTCAAAGTAAATGTTCCTTATTTCACTGAATGATTTACATTTTAGGAGGAAGTGCATCTCTGTCTCAACCTCACCTGTTGGACAGTGACCACATTCTGTCTTCTTTTGGCTGAGCCTGGTCTCGGACTAGACTGCACGCTCTCACACGCACACAGAGAGGGCCATTAGAGAGAGATTGATACAACAGGGTGGGTAAAAACTTTATGGATTTATGGTCCACGGACAAAGTTGTGGCAGCTCACCAGGATTTGTCCTGGTATGCCTGGTGAGTGAGGCTGTAGAGGGTTTTGCTGTACCTGGGTGGTGTGCAGACATTGGTTGGAGTGAATATCAAAAGGTAATAAAAAAATCTATATAACTTAATGTTGGCTGGTTAAATTTACCTTTCTATCCCCTACTAGCTCCCCAGCACGCAGACCTATCTCCAGTCTTGGTGTGATTTTCTATCACAGACTACATGGAGGCTCTGGGGTTTTCAGCTCAGACCTTTTTCCATCATGCCTTAACACAATTGCATCTCTTCACTGCCACCCACAACTCATTCCCTCTCAAATGCCCACCAGTCCTTCTCTAAGACTGCAGCAGAGGTGCAGGATGAAAAAGGAGGCCTCTCCCAGCGGAGGTCCTGTTGGCATGGAAACGCCTGTCCTTGTGAATGGAGGCTTCTCTTACAAGCCTGGTCAGGGGTCCCCCACTGTCTCATGGCCCAAGAGGACGTTGTTAGAAATCTCATGAGCGAACCTTTAAACTGTTCACAGAGCCTGGATTTATATGTTACTATCTGGTAATGCACTTTGTGGATTTCTACAAGTCCTTGTCTGGTGTTGGTTGTTATAAGATTGCGTTACTGCAGTGCTTAAATTTAGTTTCCACAATTTGTGATCGCTTGAGTGCTCTTATTCATCTGCTCCTTCACACTGAATATTGGGGGCAGTGTGGACCTAAGGTTTGGAGAAATGGACAATCAGTACAAACTCTCAAACTCTATTTCTCTGAACTGGTCCCATACCGTGATAACCCGATGTGCCAGATGGTTTGTTACACAGAACCATCTGTGAAGTCTTCGTTAAAAACTATTGGGAAAAGGACAGGTGATTTCAAAAAATACTTTGCAGGTGATTAGATGAGCCATATGTCTGTCACCCTCAATCACCACTAACTTCAACCAATTAGATTCTGCATTCATCCCAGTTTTTTCACTACCAGTATAACCAGTTGGTAAATCAAACTCTTGCCGAAGCCAGCAAGGAGAAGAGCGAAAACATCTATTTCCACAGAGAAAGGCCTTCAGTGCCATTCTTTGCTCTTCTTGCTAACTTCTTTAGGAACTGCCTTAATGAACAGTAGCCCTTCGCTGTTGTCACACCCAAGACATACCTGTAGCTGTCAGTAGTTCCTCCCTCATAGGATGCGGTTTGGCCTGACCACTGTGGTTCGACCACAAGCAAATAGCTTGGAGTCTGGAAAGATGGATTCTCACTTGCGGGGAATTCAGCTGTCTTTGCAAGGTTAATGGCATGGCAGGGTTGATTCAAAAATATAACTCAACTTTATGCCTAGTGACTGTCTTCCCATAATTTACCAAATACTGTGTTCCAATTTTGAAAGAATTGGAGGACACCAGCAATTGCGGGGTTCCTCTGATCGACATATTTTTCCCATGTGATAGCCTGTTGCCTTCATTTGTATGGACCAAATACTGTGTGAAATAAATGTGTTCCTTCCTGATCAGGGACTGTTGAACTCATCATAATCAGTGCTCTGTCTTTGATGATGAGTCAACTAATATGTGGTTTTCTGGTTAAGTTATTTTTTAATCATTTCTGCAAAATGAAAAATGATCACAATTGTTTCCACAAATATGAATGTCTTTAATAAATATTAGATTTTAAGAGATTCTCTCTACAAGTGCATTGATTTGTAGATAGACAATAAGTTTGTAGGTAGCAATTTATTAGATGAAGAAACAGAAATGCTGACCAGATCAGGATTACCTTTGCGTTATCTGTAGGCTAAGTGTAAATAGAATGGGGAAATTAGTGTTAGGCGATCTTATCTGTAGTCAGATTGTCATCTTGTGACTATGTGAAGTTGCCTTCTCCTGTTGACTTGACCCTTGTTGAGCCAAAGGTTCTGTTTACAACCTTTATAATACATCAGACAAAGAAACAAAACTAAGGGATTTGTTCTGGCTGTCTATTGGTCTCCTCTGCTGTGTTTAATCGCAGCGTGGCAACTACACCCATCAAACAGCACTTCAGTGACAGTCAACTGGTTGATGTGTGCACTGGTGTTGAAATCGGAAAACAAGCCAAATATCGTGGCACAGGCATAAACTGTTGGCGATCGCTCTGATGATTGTCGATCACTGAGATCATCACCCATCAGCGGAGCCCTGTATTGAATAGCTGCAAATTAGTAATTAGCATTTCATCAGCCCAAAAGGAGTCAGGAAGGACAAAGCCACGAATGATAGAGGTAAATCAGTGGCATACACACCGATGCACTGAAAAGAGCATATTGCTGATTTTTCTATTAATATTAAAATATTGAATTAGTCCTTGATTAGATGCCTTGAAGGAAAACCAGTGAGTGTCTCTCCTCTGTGGACAAGGATGGAGAACCACTGACATAATTACTAATTTCTAAATTCCACAGAAAAAGGGTCACTGTAGCATCCTGTCCTTGTCTTTTCCCCACTACGCTGGTGTCTATTGCTGGCACACTCTGCATTGTCTGTCCTTTTCTATTGTTTCCAAAAATCTTTTGAGACCAGTAAATGGGATTAATAGTGTGACTGACTGCAGTGTTGCACAATAATAGTTTCACACGTAAATGTGCACCTTTTTTAATGGTAGGAATTTACCATGCTAATGATTTACAGTTTCTAAAGGCCAAAACCAAGCTAACCATTTTTTTTCAATTCAATCAAAAACTCTGTCATTGTTCTGTTTGAGGATTCAGTAGGCTACATTGTATTACTCAAATGTGTGGTAACCTTTTTATGGTACTGCACAGAAATGGGTTTGAAATCGCTGATTTTGAAGTTATGTAGATCACAGCTCTCTGGCCCGAATTCTCGTTCAAGAATTATGTACTGTTTATCAAAATTATAGTACGTACTCTGTCTGTCTAGTGGTGCTGTTCTGGCTCTGGGCTCATTTATTGTAACTCTAAAATGCATCTTGTGGGAAGTGATCACAAGTTGACAACATAAAAACAGCTATAATCTGCATTTTTATGGAAATATTTTGAATGACAATGGAAAATCAGTGACCAATGTTAAAGGCGTTGCTCGTAGTGATGAACCCATTGAGAATCACCGCCTCTCTCTGGAGCTCTGCTCGGCTTTACTGACATTTGTAGCAAGTTTCAGCTGATTGTTTAGCTGTCTGACCCCCAGTTTCACTGTTTTGGTTCACGCTTACTGCTCTGTGTCATGTCATTTTCGGTCACAGCAGGCAGCTGCTGTCAGTGAAAAAGCTTTAAAAACCCACTTTACACTACCTGCTCAGCAACAAACGGCAGATGGATGAAGTTAATAAAAAGCTGCTGAATGCTCCACTATGTTTATCAGCTAAAGAGCAAAATATCTCCCTCAGGTGATGATGGAGACCAAAATTGGCTAAAAAAGAGTCAATATTGGATACAAACATGACTTCAAATGAACAAGAAAGTTGCTCTGTAATTGTTTGATTAATTGAGTATCAAAAGAGTTTCATTTTCTGTTGATAAACTTATTGATTCATTGTTTGCTTGACATCTAGTATATATACATATATGCACCTAAAATGCATTGAGGATGGATTTGGATCTGATTTCTCATTCCCCTAATGAAGGCAATTTTGACACTGATATCCACATGAATTTTAAGTTATTTATTTTGTATTCTGTCGTCCACATATTGCTTGTCCATCTTTTGATGAGAGGTAGTAGTAAGTAGGACTAATGAAAAGTCGGAAATAGATAATTTTAGTGTGATTTGAAAAATTGAAAGTGCTATAGGAATGTGTTGCATTGTCATGATAGGATATCCTCCCTCAGACTTGACCTGGGTGGCTTTCCGTCGGGGACGCAGGCAGCTGGCAGCTCAGTTAAAGTGCCTTTAAGTCTATTAGAGAGGATAATCCTTGAGGGAGAGTTGCAGTGAACAGAGGGACCAGGCAAAACAAGTCTGTCAGTTCACTTTCCACACTTTTGTCATCCGAATGTGTCCCTCACACAACCGCTTCTCGTGCAGCCGATCATTCTCTAACACATGGCTGCCATATGCTTTCTTTATTACTCCGTAAAAGGAAAATTGGCCTATGTAAACAAGATGTAAAAAAATATAGAAAAACAATAGCGTGTTTGCTACATGACCCCAAAGTTTTTGCTCTGCTCCGACCAAAATTCCTGTAGATGGTCTTGAGGTGTATTTTTTAATTTTTAATTTTTTTTTTACATGAATGAAACAACATGAATGATAACAAGCATGTTTTGTTTATTTCTCTGCTGCTGTTGTATCTTTTGTACCTCACAGTTGTTTTCTCACCTTCAATGCGTTCTCTACATTTTCTCTAGCCTCCAACCTTCCACCTTTCACTGCCCCTGGCTCAGTCGGTGGCTCAGCAACACTTCAAAGGGGAAGGTCTGCGGCGCTGCAGATAACACACTGCACCCCCAAGCACCAGCAAGCCTTTGCAGAGCCCCTACGCAGTCCCTCGGCTGACAGGTTTGGCCCCTTCTGTGTCTTATATGAAACTGTTTCTTTACTGACATTTCTAGTGCTACATTTCTTTTCGAGATGCTCTGTCTTCAATTTCCATTGTTCTGTAGAGCCCCAGGCCTAAATGCACACTTGAACTGCATCACCGCCTTGCAGCATTTGAATGCAGTTGTAGAACTTGTTTGTATTATGTTAGCTGGAGTATTATGGCCTGTTGCATAGGAGGAGTCAAATTATTTATTTTTATCATGGTTTTGAACACTTTGAAATAATTATTGTATTTATCAAGATATTTAAGGATTGATGTCATGTTTAATTCCTATCCAATTAGTTTTTGTGTGCACCGTCTTTGTTCACGTTTGGGTCACAGATCGTGCCCTCGATCTTATTAGAATCGACTGATCTGATAAAAATCAAGAATTGGTTCCATCTCTAATAAGCATTAAGTAAACATGCACTTCAACAAATATACAGCATGAATGTCAATAAAATGAATATTTACTGATTACCAAGCGGATCTATAATGTATGGACATTCACAGTCATGAAACTGTATAAACACTAAATAAAGGTAGTAAGGAGTGCAAAGCTACACTTTCAAGTTGAATATATATATTTTTACAAACTGTAGATTCCTTGTTTTGGCCAATCTGAAAGATGACCACCAGATTTGAGCCTATCTATTAAAAAAAAAAAAAAAAAAAAAAAAAAAATCTTATATACTTAAACCTCTCAAGTGCGATAGACAAGTATTGGATGACTGATCCATGTTGGAGTACTTTGAGTATTTTTCTTAAGTCATTGCATCTGTTGGCTTATCAGTGTTTCCATGGTAGCAGCACGTTGGAGATTGGGTTCCTCATGATTTCCTCTGGGATGAACACCTCTTATTCTGCTCTCTAAGAACATCTTTGTCCTGAAGACAATCAGTAATCATTTGACAGACATAAAAATTGGAATAAGTTTTTGAGATTCTTCTATTTATCTTGCTTAATGTGATATTAAATGCAGATTACTTATCATTAAAACCCATTATCTGAATTAGAAACCAATTTACAGTTGAATGTTTACAATAAACTACCTTCCTCTGCATTATATGAGCTGCATTTGAAGTAATTATATCTCTGCCACAGTTAGATGTGCTAGGAAATTTACCAAAGGTCACACATTGGGAGAAAGCCAGCTTTTCCCTTGGATAATTTTTCTTCAGTGTGTTGGAACACTTAGGTAACATCATATCTGCAGGCTGAATGTTGATGAGATGCAAATTGGGCCTGAGAAAAAATAACAAATCGTTTTGTGATACTAAAAAAAATGCAAACGTGTGTCTGTTGTATATTATATATTACAGTAACAAATACACATATTTAGAAGCCATAATGACCTGATCTCACCTGATGAGTGTGCTTATTCGGTTCAGTCAGTCCATAGTACGCACCTCTTAGCCTTACAAGTTCACTGTGTAACACTAATCAATCTAAAAAGTGGTGAAAATGTGCTGTCAGTTTGCTTTTAGTCAGGTTCCTGTCCAGAAGTAGTCAAAGTGTGAATTAATACATGGTTCCATTCACTGCCGCTATACGAATATTAGGAGTTGGTTCATGGAGATACAGTAGGTGCTGCTAATTCTCCTGCTGAGTACCATTTAACCATTACAGAAGAAGAGGATGCAAAAAAAAATGACGCAATAATAAGAGTCAAACTTTAGATAATATAAATAAAGAGACATGATGGAAATATAATATTTGTTTGTTTCATGTATTAATGGATTAATAAGGACGGTTACAGTCTCCTCATTGCTCCACAAAGATTTTATGTTTTCATCCACCACAACTTTGATCTCTTCAGTAGAGCAAAGGATCGATGGACTTTCATGTACGTCGTTATTCATTCTGTCTGTTTCCATTTGTAAAAGAGTTTCTTTGTTTGGTGATTTTTTTTGTCTTAAGTTCTTTTCCCCCAAAATTTTTGGTGTTAACGCTCTAGTTTGAGTACAAAGGCCCACAAAACAAGTTGATATGAACGTACCTACTCAGATCACTGTACATCTATAATGATCACCATCACCATTGTGATCACTGTTGTCACCGCTATTAATATTAAAACTAAAAATGGCATCAACAATCAGAGGTTGGTAAAAATTATGGTGAATCTCTGCAAAGCCAGTAAAACGGTACAGAGAGGAAATGGGCTTCAAGAATTTAAAAATCACAACTGAGCCTGCCCCCTGATGGGAACAATGTCTGGAAAAGCATGAATTGATTCTTCTTTGTTGATTCAGAAGTGATTAATGTTATTACAACAGTGTGCCCCAAACATGTACTCTTTCATTAAATCTGTCTCCTCATTAGTTTCTGTTTTGTTTAGTAATGTCTGCTCTGCATGACTGAAATGTGAGCTAGTTTGCTGCAGGGAAAACATTTTTTTTTTTCTAACTGCTGAGACTCACAGCTGCAAATTGTGTCATGATTGTGATGTTCAGGTCTCAGTTACTCAGTGTAGAAAGATCCAGGACTTGGAGGAAGAAGCTGTAGAGGAGGTGGGGTCGAAGAGGAAATGAGGCTACATTCCAGCAGTGATTTATGAAGTGTCTTTCACACTCTCTGTAGTGCTTGCTAGTTTGCAGCTGCTCCAGACAGTTTGCTGACTTTAGAGCTAGACCCATCTCACTCTACATATTGAAAGGATGTCATTAGTTGCTATATGAGCAAAATTGATACTGTGTGGTGAGCTAAGTGAATTGCTTTTCGCCAGTACATCATCCCTGCATAGTTTTTTGCTGAAGCTGTCAGCCCCCTCCTTCCTTAGCATCCCCTGTTTTGAGACTGTGGTTTTCATTCACCAAAGAAAGATCCTGAATGATGCTCTCATGTGGACCACAGAGCTTGGAGCTAAAACCAAATGCTGACAAACTACGCAATGAGTCACCTCTTAACACTGAGTCCAGTGTGACGAGACGAGGCCTGTTTTATTATTAATCTGTAAGACACTCCGGCGCTGCTGTGTGAGAACATGTCAACCACACTGAGCTTGAAGTTCACACCTGCAGCAGGAATTAAAGACATTCTTGTCACACCTATCGGGATTGTCCAACTATGTTGGAATAACAACATATAGCCTACAATATACATTATATTTGCTATATTAAGATAACAGTGGAAGCTATTGCGTCTATTATGTGACCCATCTTGATGATTCACTGCAGGCTGTTTAACCTGAAGCAATGATCCCTGATTACCGTTTATTGTACACCCTCCAAAATGTTTCAGAATGAAGTCAAAACAGTTCAGTCAGGTGCTGTTGTCTCAAACCGTATCTTTCCACATGAGTCATATTTCAGTCAAATGTTGCATTTAGCCAAATTTTCCAAAGGGACACCTATACCGAAGAGGGCCATAATACCATTATGTTATCACGAGCGCCATTATGCTTGTGTTAAGTATTTCACAGTATTTAGTTGCAGCTCGAAGTTATTTTTGTTATGTAACGTTTGTTGTTTATTTGCGGATTTGTTACATAATAACAGCTTATGCACTTTTATGTGAAAGAATAAAGAGGAAAGTATGTCTATTAGGTTAAATACTGACTTTTCTAATTAAATTTGAATCAGACTAACTGTAAATTAGACACATCACTGTTTTCTCCTTTTAAATTAATCCACATGTAAGTGCATACAAGTTGAGAAACATCCACAAACTCACACTCGCACAAAATCCATTTTTGTCTTCCCTGGTCAAAGAGGACAGTTTCTAAATGAGGACAATGATTTTTGTTCACTAAAGATGGCTGTTGCATTCCTCCATGTGGACTCATTTTATTTGGCACATCCAGACACAACTGACCCAGACTGAAGCTGCAGGCATCCATAACCTGTGTTTGCTTCACTCAGAGGCCTCTTAGGAAACATTCAGAACTTTTCCTAGAAAGCTGTGGGCTCATGTAGAAGTTAAAAGCTGGCTTATTTTGTCTCTGAATACAGGAGTTGGTCAACAAGCAGCTTGCTGAGTGGGCAACACAGAAGCAGCAGAACTCTCTGTCGATAGGATTTTTGAAAGAAAGCTCAGTAGATTTGCCCTATTTATATATCACAAGTGTATATGTAGCACTCTACTCTTAAACCAAAGCTTCTCTGGTTTGGTGCTAATTCTCCTGTTCATCTTGAGGGCAATTTTCGTTTTAGACATGTCTTTTGGCATTGTGTCTTCATTAGGTGGCAGCTGAATATATACAGATAGGAAACATGAGAAGAAAGGGGGAGAGGTACGATGTGCATCAAAACTTCCCTCCCAGAATTAAATTGACTATGGTATGACTACATGGCATACGTCACTAAAACACTTGGCCTCCACGTTGCCCTGGAAGCAGATTTGACAATTTTTTGGTAAACACAGAAAGCCTAGGTTTTGTGTGTTTTTATGCTTCCCTGTTGTTTCATTTTTCAGTTTTCACCTAGGCATGTTTTTCTCTGTGTGCTGTATGTGAATTGATGTTGCAGTGATGAATTGATGCTCTCTTCTTTTTTTTTTTTTGCTCTGACAAATGACTGAAAATGAAGGGAAATGCAATACATTCAAATAAAGAAAAAAAGGACCACCCAAGTATCAGTATTGTTATGAAATATGTCCTAACTATCCAACTAACAGAATATGAAACAGATTGTGAAAATATTTAAGTGTTGTGTCCATGTTTTAGTCTTCCTAATTTTAAATGATCTTTCTGCAGAGTGTCTTTTTTGCCACGTATATCTGAAAATATTTTCCATATCACTTGTATTGACTTTTGTATAAATTTGCACTCATTTTGAAAAGGCCGGTACCTTAACTGCAGTTTTGTCTTCAAAAAAATCTTTTTCATTGGCAGTCTGTAGCATCTTACCACACTTGGAAACATCCACTAATAGCTTTATGCAACATCATTACAAAAATAATGAAGTGTCTCTTTGCAACTTCAATCTTCCACTTGCAAATGAAGTTGAGGATTCCCTGTACACAGAAAGCTGACAAAAGAATAATGAAAAAAACTGAATAAGTAAGTGAAGAAACATAATAAATGCAGACGCCTTTGAGAATGTGCACTGCATGGTACAATTAAACAGCAGATTCTCCACAAGTGGGCGAATGCATGTGTGGTGTACACAAAGAGAGAGGTGCAGGCCTAAATGCTTGAGCCTTACACTGAGGTAATGTTATACTGTGGAGGTGCATTTTTGTGGCTTGGTGTGAGGGAAGGGTCACTGCAAATCAATCCAAAGTTGTTCTGCGTGATCCCCTTTTATACTATGATCAAACGGTTCTATCCTGATGGAGTGGTCTCTTCCAGGATGGCAATGCCCCGATCCATAGGGTACAGAGGGTCACAGAATGATGTGAATCATATGCTCTGGTTTTCAGTCACCAGATCCCAATCCAGCTGAATGGCTATGGGAGATTTTGGGCTGACGTGTTAGACAGCACTCTCCACCACCGCCATCAAAACACCACATGAGGAAACATCTCTTGGAAGAATGCTGTTCATCCCTCCAGCAGAGTCCAGAGACTTGTAGAGTCAATACCAAGACGATAATTTATTTAGGTTTTTCCTTTTAATTTGTCACCCATCTGTGTTTCAGACGGTGGAATTCTAAGGTTTTCTGTCTGTCGACCATCTTTCTGTCTCACGGTTATCAAATGTCAAACAGCTGGATAGGCTGTCTGGGCATCTGTTCATTTCCCAGAACTCGATGTCCTTATCCAGTTTTGTTTACGTCAACTTCGAAATCCTATTCTCTCTACACAAGCCAGCTCCGTGGCGCTGCTGGGGAATCTAGTCGGCCTAATTATGTTTTGTAGGCAGCTGCTCAAAACCAACAGCTTAATTTCTCATATTAAAACACCTTTGTCTTTGTTATGTTATGACCTGTTATTATACAAATTATACCTGAGGGTACAGAGATAAGCTAGCCACTTTTGGGCAATTTGTACAGCGTTTATTTAAGTTTGAGAATTTCAACAGTTAAACACATGGATTGGGTTAGATGGATCACAGGGGCTCTGCTTGTAGCTCTATGGGTGTAGACTAACTCATGTTCAGAAACAAATCCTATCCAGACGTAAAGACTGGGGCAAATTCACGATGCTGGCGAATTGATTGGTTCTGTCTCTGTGAAAGTACTAAATATAGTTAGTTATAGCACTTCAGTCTCTACAGGCAGTTAATCAGCTGTGGTGCCATTGCTTTCAGCCATAGCTTAGTCCAATCTGTTTGGAGTACATTACTGTGTATGTTATGAAGGTGTAACATATGAATTTCTGAGGTTACAGGGCTACCTGTTACTGTGAGTTTTGAAGGTCTGGTCATTTTATATCACCACAACTGGACTCTTGAAAGTCATAAATCTAATGCTAGCTAGACACCACCCACTTTGTATAATGTGAGCAGAAACTGAGCGTGTAGGAGCTTTGCAGTGGCACTCAGCAGTTATTAAAATAACACAATAGAAAAGCATCATGGTTCTTCTCAAATGTTGAATGTGTAACGGCTTAAATCCTTTAAATCGCTACTAGATGAGAACTAGTAATATGTGGGCTTGTTGAAAAAGGGGAAAAACATCTTGTACCAATTTTTTTGTAGGCTATACAGAGCTATGAAGGCCCTCACTCAGTAGAGCACCACGGAAGTTGACAGGCCACAGTTCCAAAAATACATAAATGTATATCCTCTTTTGAAGAACTTAACAAATATGCAATGATAAATCTCTGTATTAAACATTTAATATAGCTTCCCTATCGTCATAGTTTATATACCCTTACAAAAATCGATGAGAAATTCAAATTTAAGTTGGTCTGTAAAGTTTAAAATATGCGTTGCATTAATACGTCCGTGTGTATTTGTGAGGTGACGTGTTAATGATGTCAGCTGGGCACTGGGTTTTGAGCAGCTGCCCCTTGTTCTCTTCCCATCAGACGAGACAGGAAGAAGTGACACATATATGGTGGTGACTCACTGTTACATGCTGATGCAGGTATTGTTTGTTGTGCCAGGTTGTTGAATAGTTCTGTTGTAGTTTCTTTGGCAAACATATTGAGGAATCTGTGTGAACTGTCTGGGTTTTGGAGGATAAACTGAAATCAAAGCGTTCTTATCTCACTACTCTGGCCCTCCTGCCTTCTCCTCGTATTCCAGACGGCCCCATGGCTAGTTAACCCTCTGATGTCCTCTGAAATCACTGTACTAACAGCTCTTTCTCACTCTTTGTCCACAGAAAGAATCGACCCTTAGAGTAGGACCTGTAGTGGAGAAGACCAATTTCGGCCTGAACAAAGGCAGACAGAGAGAACTGTAAGTAAACACTTCAGTTGTATGAACTTCTCAGGTGTGTGTGTGTGTGTGTGTGTGTGTGTGTGTGTGTGTGTGTGTGTGTGTGTGTGTGTGTGTGTGTGCGCGCGCACTTATTGCATAGGTTTACAAACAAGGCGAGTGAGATTTGTGGTTGTTTTGAATGAGTGAGTGATGACAAAGAAGCCTTCTAAATTGCTTGTTGGCTATCTTGGGAAATCTTTATTTGCATGTTGGAATCAAAATATACAGCAGGTGGCTTCAGATATATAACAGCCATTTATTAGGCTCCTTTCTCAGTTCCCCTTTGCTGCAGTCATGCATATTGTTCAAAGTGCATAGTATGTAATATCTCTTCTGCTTGTGAACAGCAGCTTGCTGACAAGCTGTGTTATCAGAAAATAAAACCTGGAGGACAAACAGGAAACAAAGTAAACAAGGATACTGTTGAAAAGATAATGCCAATATGGGTGCTTCTACCATTGTAAAGGCAAAGAAAAGTAGTCTGGCTCACTTCCAAGTAGGGCAGGATCTTTGCCAATGTACAGGCCCTTTTACAGTTTTCCTCATTCATAGATGCTGTTGCGCACATTGACGGACAGACATAAAAAAGCTCAAGTTTATGTCATGTTGGTGTTGGTTATTAGGTGTTGTCAGCAGCTGATGGGAAGTAAGCTTGGACCTAGTTGTTTCCTAGCAACACATTTCCCATGTAAGGGTCTGTCTTCAAATGAATTCTTTCCCACTCAACCATGGCACCAGCCGCCATAAACAAGTTCTTAACCTGTAGGAAACACCAGTTTCAATAATATTGAATGGCAGAATTAGTGAAGTTGTTTACAGGAAGAGGTCAGATCTAAATTAAGCTATATGCATAGATGAAAAAAAGGAAGCACATTCAAAATTAGAATTAAAAAGAAAATTGTTCAGTTCAGATTAGGACAGCACAAAATTACAAACGGGCACAGTCAAAAAGGTTCATAGTGTTTTACGCTAATCTAAATATCTTATGGAGGGCGTTGTATAGTCTTGTTTTTCTTGTCTTAGGAAAGAGGACTGGACGTGTGTGCTGAACTGGTTTCTTTGGTTCCTTGTATTTTTGTGAAGATAACTTATTTTCCTTCATGACACTGACGTATTAAATCAGTTTATTTATAAGGTATCCACAATGCACGTGACATTGTAGATCAAAGGCACTTAGTTTCAGTGTCCTTTTTTTTTAATTCATAATGTAACTTTGGACCCAAAAACAATGGTTTTTATATAGTAGTGCAGAAGTAACGTTGCAAAGGTCTACTTTGAGTTACCTGCTATTTATCTTCATTATTAATTAATCTGCTGATTTTTTTTTTTTCTAGAATAACTGATTAATCATTCAAAAGACTGAATGTCAAAAGTGATAAAATTCCCATCACAAATCCTCAGAGCCCAAGGTGCCATCTTCAAATTGCCTGTTTTGTTCGAGTAGCACTCTACATCCAAAGATATTCAGTTTGCACTGATTTATAACAGAAATAAATTTAAACGATTAATTGATTATCGAAATACTTACTGACACATACAGTGTGGTCCTTAACGTTTTGTTCTTGTTTCAAATATTGGTATTATTTCTTCTTACAAAGAATGGTAACATATCCGGACAAAGGTAAAACAGCTGTAAAAGCTATACTGAAACAAAACCCTTGATTGTGTGATGTATTTCACACTAGAGTGCTTGATCTACTTCAGCTTCCTTTTGTAGGATGTGCAAACCATGTGTCATCTAAGGGGAAAAAAATGCCACAGAGATCAAGGAGGACAAGAAAATTATTGCACTGGTGGATGTACGGAAGGCTCCACCCAAGGGTTTCATTGTCAGTATCTCAGGCAGGATGCAGACCTTTCACCCTTCCGCACAAGACACAGTGGAAGTTGTTCAGGTTGTTATGAACAAACTCTGGTAAATTCATTCAGTAGGCATCCTGGGTGTGTGTTGGAGTTTGTGTGGAAGCTGGGGCGTGAAAAGGCATGTGAGTAGCTGCATCATAAGTCTCTTAGCTTTATGTTGGTAGTGTGGACATTTGCAAAGATTATTTTAATTTGGCAAACTCAGGTTATTTTTAAGTGCAATAACCCATATTTTATATACAACGGGGGGATGCACGTGTATTTATCACAAATTACTACCTAATGTGTTCATGGTGTATTCGGTGTTCAGTCCCATGGGGGGGGGGGGGTTCTTCTTCAAAGCCAAGAGTGTGTTACTCGTCCTGAATTATTCATTCCAGGCACGTGCTGGTGAATTAAAGGTAAAGTGATAGCACATAGCAGTGCCTTGCTTGGCTCACTGGTGCATTTTTAAACTGTGGACTGGCACTCAAATGTCAAAATGTTAAGATTGTCCTCCCCCCTAAAACTGTTACCTTGGTCTCAGGGACTGGATAAAGGAAATTTGATATGGAGTTTGAATAATTCAGGACGATGGTTTTAGGATTGGATTGAATCTTCATCCAAGTGCAACTTCCGTATTTGTATCCCAGTGCAAACTGCTTTTGTTGAAGACTTGAATGCTTGATGTGTTGACTTTTGGCAAAACTGTCAACGTATAAAGACAAATTGAATTATTTGTTTGTTGTGCATGTGTCATCACCCTGCTTCTCAGTGCATTTCAGAGGACATAAAGCTGCCTCAAAAGTCATTAAGCATGTGGTTATTGCCTCAATGATAGACTGTTTGACTCTTGGCTGTAGAATCATTTAGCAGCTGTAATATATATATATATGTGTGTGTATGTGCACAACCTCTGACTATGAATGATGAATTTGTGTGTTCAAGGGAAAACTGTCTCGATGCAAAGATGATGTTGAAAGGATAAATATGAGGCTCCCATGGTTAAAAACCAAATCACTTTGATATAAATGCCCATGTTCAACTGTGCAAATCTCATGTTTGTTCCCGTCTTTGGAAGAGATTGTGCTCTTTCAGTTGAACATATTAATGAACAGAAGAATAGGATCCGATGAAAAGGTAATGGTGTGCTGCCAAATTCCTGCAGGAAGAAGTGCACTGCTGTCATTTCCTGAAAAGGTCCTTTAAAATTTGAATTTGAAACTGCTTCCTAAGCAGACTGTTGAAAGGGACTGAGATTTAACTATCCTCTGTGTCACTCCCTAATCAGTCCCACACCTCTCACCCACTCATTCTCTGTAAATAATTCAGAACAGCCTTTTGGCTGCTCCAGAGAAGAGCATGCACACAGTTGATAATGGTGGAGACTTGGGACAGTAGAAATTGCTGCTGACGCACATTTCAGAAGTCCAGAAAGTTTGGACAACTCTATTCTCTATTCTTCATCTATAGATCAGCTTCATGTTTGTCAATGCAAATTATCACAAGTCCAAATCAAACCTTACTGATGTAAACAGTCTGCAGCTGATGAAAACTAAAAGTGAACACGTCAGTATCTTATATAAACAAATTGTCAAATTGTTTACACCAAAGCAGAACAGTTATTCTCCATGTGGGCCTAGCATTTTAAACTGACACGTGGCCAAATTCATGCGCTTTAAGTGCTAACCAGACTTGTATGTTTAAGGTTATGAGGACTTTTTTTTTTTTTTTTTTAAATAGATTTTCCTCTAAGAATCAGTGCCAACTTTGTAATCTGATTATAGATACAGATGATGAGAAGTAATGGATATCTGGCTTGCAGCTTAAATTATTTTCTATAGATATTATAATTTTTTTCCTTTTCTTTTTACTATGTGCTGAGGTTGCTGTGTTGTATTGTAAAATTGTGAGTGGTTATAGCAACAGATAGGTGTTGACGTGAGGATCTGTGTCATCTTTTGAGGGGTGTGGTGAACACTGTCACTAATTCATGCTGTGGAGACCATGGTGAAAACAGGAAATCCAACTTTGTCCCTGTGAGGGGAGATGGGAAGTTGTGACTCTGCTTGTCCTCCTTTTGCTTTGGTCTGGTTCCCAGAGATGGGTTCTCATGGTTTGAGTGATAGAAATATACCAAATGTACCCTATGAATCTACCGTCCTGACAAAATAAGCAGCCTATTAAGTATATATTGATGTTCTTGATGGTCTCAGTTAATGAGAAATATTCCATCTTCAGCCCTTTCTTCAGGGACAGATGTTAGTTGCAGTCCTGCTTGAGTTTTCAGTCTTTGCCCACTAGAGCGCAGCCTACTCTCGAGAAACTGTCTGCAAAATCATATAGTAACATGTTGAGGGTTTTTGGTTCAGTGTTTAATTCTTATTCTTTTTTTAACAGAAACTAGCAGGCCTTTATATGAGAGGATGTAAACTTCAAGAGAAACATTTGCTACATTACTACTTGTATACAATATTTGACTTTGTGCGTGTTTTGCCTTTCACATTGTGTGTCACAATTTTGGGAACTTCAGGATAATTGAAGGCATAATTTGCAAGCCCACTTCAGTGTATCAACCATTAATTGGTGTGATTAATGGCATCATGTTAATTACTGCACTTTTGCCACTTGATTAACCACTGAAATAATTTGTCCACAAGTCCAAATCTTAATGGTTTTTCAAATAGTGTTGCTTTCCAGTTGGAAATTTAAACACTACAGATTAGGCCAGTGTTAAGTGAATAATTTCTCTTCTCGTCTGATAACATTAATGATTGTATTGCTTTGTTTGGGGAGTTTATAGCCTCTAAAGCTTTGCCCATTAGACATTGGTTAAAACAGTCTGCCTTAATGGTTTATTAGTGGTAGCATCAGTCTTCTCATTGAAGCATGTGCTATAGATTTGCAGACATCAGTTGCAGCACAATTGGCTTTATACATCAAAGGGGGACCATGGCTTTGAATTGTTAAATGTAATGTGCTTCTGAATCTTTTACATAAAAACACTATAATTTATGACTGTTTTTATAAACAGGATACTTCATAAATGTCAACGATATTGAGATCTGTCCGTCTTTTTCTGTTTTTCGGTCTGCCTTCCTCTCTGTCTTTATTTTAATGTAAGCTTTTAAGGATATGCTGTAAATAAATCTACAGCCATGCAGCCAAGAAAAGAGATATTACAATATGTGACTTTTTCAGACTCTAGCCAGAGGATATAACAACATATAGCATCGGTAGTAGTCGGAGTATGTTTTCGTGACCTGTTTAAGGTAGTTCATATCCCAGTGAGTTCCATATGGCTAGGTATGCAGTTTCTAAAATGATAAAGAAATGCACTGGCATCAGTTCAGCACTCTGTATGTGCCAGAATTCAGAGCTTTGGTAATATTGGAGGAGGAAAACTGGAATTTATGCATCCCAACACAACTGTGCAGTCTAGGAAGCGGCTTAAAAGTAATTTTTCATGGTTGGAAAGCCATGTAATGAAATGTTATCTTTCAGTAATGAAGATTAATAGCAAGAGGCTTCACAAGAGAATAATTAAGGATTAAGTCCACGGGTTTGAGTCAGTTTTTGGAACTAGAATTATTTATGCATCTGTAGTAGTGCTACATTATTTTTTATTTAAACAACGGCATTTCAACTGCAGTGCTGAGAATGTTAACATACAGCCGTCATACATGTTGTTGCTTTACAAATCACATTTGTCTTTAGTAAGTTAAAACATTACCACAATCACATGTGGTCAGTGTTGGCAAAAGTTACGCTTCAATTGATTTCAATTCATCACTTTCTTTTACAGGAAATAGTACATAAAAGCAGTTTTCAGTCTATTAAAAACAAAATAAAAATGGAAACAGTTTAAAATGGAAGAGGAATGAAAAATTAGAAGAGGATATTAAAAAGTGCCAGGTTGCCGTAGGTTTTGAGGTTGCAGCTTTCTGTCTTTGCAGTCTCACCTTGTAACTGAAAATTAGTGCTGTAAGACTGGTTTTGCTCCACGGTAAACCATGATTGATATTTTAAAATTGCTTGATGCTCCTTATGACCTTCCTATTCTCATTTTGTACCAGACTGGCACCACATTCTGTTTGTAGTCTGTGTCAGAGGTATGTGTTAACAAAACCACACTGAGACGCATTGTAATGCTCATTTGAATTAACCCCAAATACACAAACTAAATATGTCAACTTTGTTTTTGTTTTTTTTAAGTTTAGGTACAGCAAAGTAGGCTGATTAAAGGTTATACATGTGTTGATGACAGAAGTGGGAGCAAATGTAAATCATTGTTTTAACAATGAGTTGTATTCAAGGAATCGGCATGTGGCGTAATCATGCCACATTTCAGTCAACAGTGGAAGATGAGACAACAGTGACACAGCTTTTTTGAGCCCCATGGTGATTGTCTGAGGTGAGATGAGCACAGTTATCATTATCCAGGGGATAGGGTGACTGAGTTTGTGGTTCTAGTTAAGTTTAAGTTGCAAAAAGCTGCATTGACCTTCACGCTACCGTTTCATTTTACGTCAACTGTACATTTCTGATGGAATTCATCAGAGCTTTTTTTCAGCTTCCGCAGGTACAGTGCAGCTCAGAGGGTTATCATTCATTCGTAGCCCTTTAAACCTCTAGTAAAGTTTTGTAAATTTAGTTGATAATAGTCTGTCAAGACTGCGGCGTTAGTGGTAATTGGCATCAAACTGACTTTCCCCTCTGCACTTCTTGTAAACTCATCAATAATTTCGGCCTGATTCTTCAGGCTGAAATAAACTACGTAGATTGTTATAGAGCACAGTATTGTTTAGTAAAGCTTTTTCTCAGGTAACATAGTGCTGAATATTAGTTGAGTGGGTACGCTGTAGAATGGAGAAACTGTATAGTAATTTACTCATAGAGCATGATATTCATGCCATGTCATATAACAGTTATCTTGCCCCCTTGAGTTTGATACTCCCTATAGCTGCTGTGTGTCAGCCTTGTCGTTATGGCTTCCTCTGAAACCCTCTGCTATGGTGCAGTGAGTCTCCGCTTCATGGATCAATACTGAAGCAGTGAGCTGACACAGTGAAAAGCAATATTCATAAATAATGAACAGGGCACCCTTTCACTCTGCCCTGTCTTTTTGTCCTGTCCAAGAAAAGAACAAAATGGTAAACATGATGCTAATTTTTTCTTGTGTAGCATTCTGTCACTGCTCTGTTCTGTCTTAATGGTAGCTGCTGCATACTTAAAGTGAAGGTTGGAGTTTTCTCTTAATCCTACAGTCCGTCCTTGTCCTACTTTGACAGTTCTACGTTTTCCTTTTTATATATTGTTTTTGATGATTGTAGATAGAGGTCTTTGTGTTTGCTGTGTTCAATTTCTCTCCTGATGTGCCGTTTGCTCCACGGAGATAGCAACCTGGTGTTTCAGGAAATCTCTGTTGCAGTGAATCACAGTGAGGTGTCACCTTTTAGCAGCTCTCCTCTATACAGCACAAAGATGTACCAGAGAGTGAGCACAGAGAACAGCTTAAAGTGCTTCATCATTACCCTTTCCACCCACTTTTATGTTGGGCGCAATTGGCAGGCGGTCACAGTTGCACACTGAAGCATGATGCACCTCACCCAGATAAATGGATGGAGTAATAACAGTTCTTCTCGTTTTTGTAATATCTACCTAAAAAGAGACTAATGGCACTCGATTTTAAAGTGGATCTGGGGCATTAAACCCAACCAGTATGGTGTGTACTGCAAAGACTGGACAGCCCAGGAGATACTTTTGTACTCTCAGTGGATACACACTTTAATTGACCTCTTAAATGTGTATTCAACCATGAAGCCAAATTTAGAGATGGTGTATTTGCGTATGATCTTAGTGTAAAGATCTTAATACACCCAAATTTGCTCCAAGCGGGAAGGACTGAGACGAGGCACGTCTGCACAAGTTAAAAATATTTTGGTTTAAGCAAAACTTTGAGCAGACAAATAATCACACAGCTACACTCCATATAAACACAATGTCAGGGAAAACGAAGGAGATGAGTTATACAGCTCTTGTTACATGCAACTCTGAGTGACTATGCAGAAAGTCTGAAGTTAATTGAAAATTGTAAGTCAGCACTGTCTGAGAATGGACATCATTAGCCTCTGTGCGGTCACCTCCTACCACGGTTTCACGTGCTTATCGCCCAAGGAGGTCCATGAGGACATGGTGGAAGGGTGCCCCTTCTTGCAGCATGGTGACGGACTGGGCTGCTGAATTTAAACGGAGCAGAGAGAGCTTTGAAGATAACCATAATCCTGGAAGGCCAGTGACTTTCATACAAGACAGAGGTTTTCATACTGTGATATACACCTCCCCAGTGGGCATGGGAGGGTTCAAGTGGAGCCGCAGAGGGAGAGACTTGAAGTAAAGATACTCCTCCAGGTGAAAGTGAAAGGGACAGGTACATGCTCCTGGCTTCTGAAAACACTGTGATTTACACAAGATGTATTGTCTTCAATGTCCATTGTGAATATCCTGAATTAATTCATTAGATGCAGAAAAAAAGACGCTCCTTATACCTCTACAACTTCCCTGTAATCCAGTGATGGTTGTCTGTGCATCCGTGGGTATATTGCATACATGTACTGCTAATGGCATACTTTGGTATACTTTTAATGGTTTTAATGTGCCAAAATTTTAATTGGAATTAGATTTAATTAGAATTAGAAGATTTAACTAGAAAATTATTTTTCTGTTGATTGACTGAACAGTTAATGAAGTAGTTGTTTCAGCTTTAAATCACAATACAGAACCACCATATTTCAAGAAATGGCAGTCCTTGGGTATCGGCACTGGGGGTGTCGACATGGTGTCTTGTTTTGATGTCTCAGATTCTTGTGCCTACAAATGAATACACTGATTATTATGTGATATCTTAAAAAGCATCGAATCGTTGTAGCATGAGAAACTGTCCTTCTAGTTAGTTAGTGTTAGTATTTTGCAGCATCTGCATGACCTTTTAGCATTGTTTCCTGTTTTCTTGTCTTTGTATTGATGTGGTGATAGGAGACAATGATTCTGAAAAGTCACTTGATATTATTTTGTGTATGTGCTATTAATAGCGAGCTGCTGCCGTTCCTTTAACAGAAGGCCTATTCTCATCTTTTGTCAGCCTATCTTTGCTTTGCCATTATTACGGCCCCTCCCACTCACTATCTCTCCCTCCCAGGGCCTCCTGGCTTCGTCAGCTCTGGTAACTATTAGCTTCTGCGCAAAACGATGTTCATGTCGCCCCTGCGTGTCACTACTCTCATAAGGTTAAACGTCTGTCATGAGCTGACGAGGGAATGTGCCGTGTCACTGAAGCTGGGTCAGATGTTGACACACGGGGATTAAAAAAGATGCACGTAAATTTAAATGAGATGTTTAAAGCGACTCATCACAGACATGGAAGCTGTGTGTACCATATGATATTGTGCTCCATGTAGTTAATCTGATAAAAGCTGTAAATTACTGCGACGGAGCTTGCAGTTTTCCTAGTATATATTTTCCACTTGCCTTTTCAGGTTTTCTTGATCAATTAGAGAAACGGTCATTATGAAGCTTTTGAGCCTTTTTAAAGTATCCATTTTATTTCACAAATTTTTACAGCAATCTTCAGCAGTATCTTGACTGCAGTGACAGAATATTACCGTAATAATCCTGTCTGCTCTGTTATTGTCTCCTAAATGCTTACCCCCAGACCCCTCCCCCACTACATCCTGACTGTATCCTACTAATCGGTCCTTTCTTGTGCATTCAGAGTGGCTTAGATTTCTTGTATTTTATCTGCTGCTTCCTCAATTAATGGTAAAACTGGGAGCTTGAATGTCATGAGTAAAGCACTTTTATCGGCAAGTTGGAGGAGCTCAGTCTGAGTGGCTTACTGCTGGAGCTGCTGGTGGTGGTGGGTGGGGTGGGGTGGGGGGTGTGCAGCGGTGACAGTAGCGTTGCCGGGGATAGCATCCTCAGTACACAGCAGCCGAAGGCAGTGGAGGGAGTGGAAAGAAACGGATGGAAATTGTAGGAGACAGAAGGGAGTAGTGTCACACACTGAATCCTGTGTATTATTTGCAAAATCAGGACAAGGTGTTTTGTGGATGGGAGTGAGTTTGGCAAAAGGGGGAGCTACAGCAGGAGGCGTGTGTCTGTTCAGAGACAGAAGTACAGCAGAGGGAGTGGAGTAAGTAGGAAGCAATCACGAGGGAAATTGTCCGACAAACTGTACTTCCCAACTCACTTGCCCTCACTGTGGATTTAGGTGAGTGTCGGCATCTGTATTATGTTGACAGTACATAAAACCAAACTGATCTTGGTGACGGAGTACCTGTGGATCAGCTGCACCATGTGGAATACATCACAGAAGAGCCATCAGCTGTGAGGACAACTGAGGGAATTCGGCAAGGACCAGGAAGTGGCTGCGGCTTGCAGCGAGTCTCTCTCTCCTTTTTTTTTCATTTTTTTTTTTTTTTTTCCACACGTCTTCTAACCCCAGAAAACAGCTAGGCTACTAATGAGCACATCGATGTGTGGCTGTGGCTGCAGCATCATCTCCTCTCTGATGAAGAGACTGGGCCGCACAGCTTGCTGCTCAGATCTCCTCTCCTGCAGCCATACCTCAGAACAGCTGCAGCGACTGGCCACTGGCTGCCCACCTCAACCAAAGGTAACAGTGCGTCAGCGCCCAGTGACACAGCCACGTCTGTGTCTTCACGCCTCCTGATCTGACATTATGGTTTTCATGTGTTATCACCTGTGTGCAGGAAACAGGAAACATATGGGGCCTGGCAGCATATCGGAGAAAACGCTGCGTGTGAAGTGCACCCTTCTTGTTTGTTTGTCTTGGTTGTCCGAAACGATTTCTCAGGTATAAGAACTGTGCTACCAGGGAGAGCGCCACAGTAATTGATTCTTTAATGGTACCAGGTGATTTAATGGCTGTCTTGCTGCCTTGACAACAGTGGACTTGCTTTCAGCTTGCAGTCATTTAAATGGATGCCTTCAGTCTGCCTTCAGTCTGCCTGTGGTTTAGTGATTGCTGCCCCTCCTCAGTTGGAGAAAAAGCTTTTTCTAATGGAACAAATAAAAGCCAAACAAGATTGTGTGAGTTTCTGAGTGCTTGTGTGCACGTGCCAGTGTGTGTGAATGAGAGTGCGACTTTGCTCTAACCCAGGCTTCTGTCTCATGGCTGTGGCTTCTAGTGTTCCCTCTGTTTCATGACTGTTTTAATAGTTGGCTGGCACTGACTGGGATTTTAAGTCTTTCCAGAGTCCTTTTGGCAGTTGGCCATTCTCTGAGCAGAGGAGATTGATTCTCTTAGTTTCCAAGATTTATGCTCTCATGAGTAATGATAGAAATCCATGAAGGAAAATGTTGTGGTATTATTGGGCTGCTGCCTGATAATACCAAGTCATTGTTTTTCTGAGAAAGCATTGTAACAGGATGAAGTGCTTCACTGCAAAATGAATGTGGAAGAACGCTGTCCCTCTGTCATGCAGCTCTAGGATTGAGGTTTCACTTTCTTCCTCTGAGACATCACAGGGCACCAGCTTGAAATAGAGCCATCGATTAATAGCTTCTGCATTGAGCAGAGATTTCAACAAACGCTGTGCATTTAAAGGATTACCACACTTTTTTAGAAATCCCAGAAATGTTTCTTCTTATTGCAATTCTTGGTTCAAAGAATTCATAATTGCAACAGTCAAACTCATTAACTCTTATTTGCTTTTGTGTCACATATCGCGGTCTCAAAGGAGGCAGGTATGATAAAGTAGAATCTATTCTTCAGCTTTCAAACACTGATATTGCTTTGTTCAGTCTTCACTCACATCCCACTGTTAATATTTGAGAATCTAAGTGGAGCCACTATACATCCGCTCCTCAATCTATATCTGTTACTATGTGCTCTGTGCAAAGCCAATATTTTCTCCACTCTCTCCCACTGTTCTATTAAGGTCACATTGGTGTGATTTATTGCTGCCATTTAGGGGTTTTCAGCTCAGTCCTCTAATTCTCTCTCCTTATTCTCAACAAGGTTTTATGTGTCAGCTGTATCCAGTAGCCCTGAAACAATTGATTGTCCTTTTAAGTCAGTTTTTGTCTTTTCAAAGGTGGAAATCACTGCCACACTTAAGCCCCCCAGAATCTTAGTTTTCACAATCTATCATCAAACACAGACTCTCCTCACAAGCATTTTAATCCTGAATGATTTGAAATTATTATTTTTATAGATACTACCTCAGTTGCTGGAATAAGACTTGGCTCACCCCATTAAACCATACTTAAATCACAGATGTATCAAAGTTTGTTTTTTTGTCTTCATAAACTGTTTTTATTGGAGAAAAAGAAAGGGAGACATTTTGCATTTGAAAAGAACTACATCTGCAACTTGTCTGACAACTGGTGTACTCAAAGTGCAACGGTTTGCAACTGGACTGGAATTGGATCAGGCCTTATGACTGATACTGAAGTTCTCATGCCTTTCTCAACGTGATACTGCATATTGGCCTGGGACACCCAGAAATAATTTTGCAAAAACAAATTTATTGCTTATTTCAAATTGTTTACTTCTGGCACAAAACATTACAGCTATGATTAGATTGTGTCTCAGACTGCCTTCAGGTTTAGTTTGAATCAGCAGTGATTGATTGCTGTGGTTGTTTCGACATTGAACACTGTTGTAGCTCATAAACGGGGTATTACTGACTTGTGTTTTTGGTTTCATTTTACACTAGTTTGTATATCAGCTGTGTGCTGGGGCAGTTAGGTTAGCTGCTGTTCTGATGCTGTGGAAGGATGATGCATACCTGTTGCCTACGCATCACAGCCTGTGGAGAACTCTGTTCGAGTCCACCAAAGAGAAGCATACTCTTGCTGAAGTGCCCCATGTTGAGTGTGTGCACAAGGCTAAAGTAAAGTCTGTGTGTACCACAGCTGTGGCTGTATCTGTCAAGTGCCAACTTGGCACAGCACTCTGAAGAAATCCCAACCCCTCCCCATCAGCAGCTACTCCAGGGTCTGTCTGGATGTATGTTGCACTGCCAGACTGCTGGGCAAACACCATCAATGCTGGTCTACATACATCTTATTATTCTAAGAAAAGGAGGAATCGTTTGGCCAGTAAACACCATTGAAAATAAAGTGCTTAAGGGCACAATTAAGGAGATGGTGTCTAACTTGGCATGTCTCAAACCAGTTGGTAAAGGGAGTGAATGCACGCAAGATATGATTTTATTTATTTAAGTTGCACAACAGCTTTAAAGTAAGTAAAACTTTGTTTCTGTTAAAGCTGCATTAATCGACTTTTTTTCTCCTCATATTACTATTTTTTTATTTATTTATTTAGCCACTTTGGGCATTGGATAAAGCAGTAAATACACCATTAACATCACTTTACAAAGTGAACATGAACAGTTGTTGAACAGTTGACTTTTTATACAGAGTTGTGTTTCTGGGCTTTGAATGCAAGTCCAATATTCACTCTCTCAGCTTTGTCTCTTCTCATAAGTTGGCAGAGACAAAATGTCTAGCTCTTTAATTGCTAAATGCTTCACTATGCTCACCAGCTAGTTGCATACAGTGGGTTTATCAGAGCTTTTTGTCTAAAAATAGACGAGTGGAGTTTGTGGGCTGGAAAACCAAAACGATGAGCTGGAAGATGTAAAAATGCTCTGTAAGACTGAGGGGAACTGCAGAGTTGAGGGTAATTCTCAGTGGGTTTGTTACTAACAGTGACCCATTTCACATTACACAAGCTATTTGGTCCAATGTTAATAAAAAATATTGGTTAGAAAAACTTTAATTATCTTTTTAATTTTACATATTAGAGTAGAGACTATATAGTAGATCTTCAGATGCACCAGATGGTGCTTGTTGGCCTATGTTTCTCAAATAAATAGTTGTAGCAATGTTTTTTTTTTTTTTTTTTTTTTTTAAATGATGAACAAGGCTGTCTTTAATCATTATCCCATAACTTGAAAGAAAAAACAAATCTTATTTCTTGTGTTTGTTCGCAGAGGCTCTCTATCTCCTGGGCACCTGTGTCACCTGTTTGCTCCAGGAGACACATTCACACCTGCCCTCCCCAGCTTCCCAAAGCTATTTTTGTCCACTTCACAGCTCTTACAGGACTAAGAATAGAGACTGATGAATGAAACTTGTGTGTGCAGTACTAAAGGACATGCACAGAGTCTTTGTTCACTACAAGCATTAGTGGAATATCATCTTTCTTTATATTCTCTGAACCAAAACACCAGCTCAACAGCTTTATGTGCTTCAAGGGAAGAACAATTTGTATAAATGTTCACATTGATATTTAGAAATGATTTTTTTTAGCTTGCCATTTAAGTGGACATTTGAGTCAAGTGGCTGTTCGACGGAAGGGTGAATGATAATGACATGATTAGGAAAATTACTTTAAGGTAACTGTTTTCTTTTTTCTTTTTTATAATTGCTGCTTTTGATCAAGAACGCCAAAGCTGAAAAAAGGAATCAGAACTGAGTGTTTAACGTCTGTCCCGTTTCTCCAACAGAGACGCTTTAATTGTGCGTCAGTCTCTTTCAGCCTGTTTGCACCGCTCACAATTGTTTGAACAACAATAACAACAAACAAATTTCATGCTGTGCTTAGGAAACTAATTACGGAACCTTGGTTGTTCCGGTAAAAGGCACGGACAACTTTAGCTATTCATAGCCTTCCTCTTCTCAGCTCACAGCAATGAACTGGCAGTCCCCGGGGGGGTGGGGGGCTGTGCAATCTGAGATCAGGCTAATGCTTCCCACCACAGCACTGGGACTATACAGCAAAGAGGAGGAGAAGCCTTGCAAAGGGACCAGTGACTTTTTCTCAAGGTCAAAGCAATTGGTTTGCACTGAAACAGACAAAGTACGTGAGCCTCCCAAAAATACTTTCTCATCTCTTATGTAGTATAGTGAAGAGATTTGAAACTGCAGACTGCAGATTGTTAATTTGTCATAGTTAAGATTAACTAGAGACTGCATGTGGGCATTGAAAAGACCCATTGGCATCTTTTCAAGGCTACATTAGCCAAGATTATATACAATTTAACAGACAAAAATAAACTTCTTCTAATGCAATGTGTTATCAGTAATGAACCTCCAAGCTCAATGTGCCCAACAGCCAGTCGACTGATTTAGAAAAGCTGAAAACCTCAAAGTATTGTTAATTGATGAATGGTTAGGCTGAAAAATCTGGGCCAAACTGTCCTCCTCTGTGTCGTTCACAACTGTTTGAAAAACCTTTTTATCTTTACTGTAGTCTCCTTTGATAATTTATGTAACAGCATGCCCATCATAAGTGTCTAAATCACAATTTACCGAGTTATGTGAAGGAAGGAAACGGTGTGTGTTCAACTATGATGATGTTTTAACTGCCTTGTGAGACACTGGAAAGCAATCTGTAGTTATGTTTTTATGACCTGCAGAATATCTATCATTTATTTGATATCATAAATTTTTGTAATTTACCATTTGGACCAGACAGATCCACAGGTCACACATCCCACTTACCTTTATTTACATAAGCCTTTTTGCCTTTTTTGACTACAAATGTATCCGCAAAAGGTTGGTCGTTGTTTGAAACAAAAGCTTCTAGTAAACAATGGAATTGCCTGCTTACAAATAAACAATACATTTTAAATAAGCAATACATTCCCCACATGCTTGTGAATTTTATAATCTTTTCTGAAACCTTAAACTCTCATTTAAAGTTGCAAGAAAATACAAAGGAAACTCCATGGGGTTCCTTTTTCTAATTTCAAGTTCAAGGTGTATACTACATTTGGGATTGAATCATAGATAAATCAAATAAAGGTTTGTTATAGTTATAAACAATTCTTTATTTTTTAATCAAAAACTTCATAGTCTCAGTAGCCTGCATGGTACATTTACACCTCAACAAGGCAACAGCAGCACTGCTTTAAGATAAACATCATGCAGAAGATCAATATGTTATGCTAAACTTATTGGCCCTTGCACACTGGTAGTAGTTGTATTTACTTTTATATGCCTTATCAATAAAATAAGAATGGAACCCCTCCCTTTTTTTTTTGCTGCAGCCTGATTGAGTGATTGTGCAGATGAAGAATAAAGAATATTTGGTGCATATGTATATAAGCGTATTTAAGAAGTGATACGGCCTCGCGTAACCATACACTTGGAGGGCTTAGGAACCAACAGGTTCTTGACGGAGAGGTGTGTATTTTGAATTGGAAAATAGAAAAATGATGGCTGTGATTGAATTGATACTCGGTGTTAGCAAATATCCTGACTTCAGATATAATTATTTGGAGAGAAAAAGAGAGATCAGTGCATCCCTAGTAGTGATTGCAGCTGCGGTGTCTTCCACTCAATTAACATTTCCGATGTTAAGTGTGCGCTTGCGTCTCCTTCCACAGTCTCCTTTGTCTGGATGTGTCATTTCTAATAGCATAACTACATATCGCTGCCGTGCAGCATTACATCTGCCTGACTTTTCCTGTAAATGCCAGCACATGGACAGAAAGAAACTTTGGCTCAAGAGAGTTGATGCTTTGATGGTCACAGATTAGTCCTGTTGCTCGAGTTGGATTCTTGTCTGCATTGCTGCATCTGTGACTCTGCGTCAGAAGGTGAAGCTGTCTCATTGTAGATAAAGCTCTGGTGCCTATCCCTCAGTTCCATATATAATTTGAAATATTTTTGAAGCAAGCTACGTGACTTGTGTGTTTATGCAGTAGGTTTTCTATCATAAACTGGTGAATGCATAGCAGCAACACAGTAGATTAAGAAGATAAAGGAAATGTCTTTCATTTTTCCTAAGCTTGTAGACTACACAAATCTTAAAGACAATTGTTGGACAAGCTTCTGGTGCCATGCAGTGCTTTGCTTTTGTATTTGACAGATTGGACTTTGTTTATTGGCTTTGTTGGATGTTGGAACACTAGCAGCTCTCAAGGCTATTCTGCCCATCCGACTGCATGTGAGGCAGAGCATCCAATGCTGTGTGATCTGAAGCCAAACACAATCACTCCCACCTTTTTTCCTTGTCTGCTGCTGAGCAGCACAAGTGTCTCCAAGAGCAAATGTTTAATGTCCATTGTTTTTATTCAGAGGAAAGAATAGAATACGGAGAGAGATATTCACACTTTCTGTTGGAGGAAAAAAGCTGCTGAGCATGTGTTTGTCCGTATGAAATGATCTCTAATAAGAGTCTTTATTCTATAACAGTTGAGCAATTTTTGCCTCAAACGCAAGCTAAGTGTATACAAAAGAAAACAATTTACATATTTTAATCATGCGTCTTCATTTTTTGTGTTGCAGAATGTCAAGCCCTTCTCCTCCTCAGACAGCCTAGCGAAGGTCCAGGAGGTAGCAAGCTGGCTTTTGGAAATGAACCAGGATCTGCTGTCGGGGGGCAGCAGCAGCAGGCGGAGTCGAGGGCCGGGGGGTCCGGCAGTGCGAGGTAACGCCTCCTCCACAGCCCGGGCACCCCAGCAGGCAGCAGAGGAGGGCGATGAGGATGAGCACATGAACCGGGTAGTAGAGGAGGAAGAGCAGCTGCAGCAGAGGGTAAGGCCAACTGACAGTCAATAAGTTATAATATAGTGATAAAGAAGCATATGAGATGTAAACCTTCAGGTCCAAAGTCGATTAGCAAATTGTAATCAAGTCATATAATTATGGAAATGTCCTGAAAACTTGCACAAGATTTGCACATCGGTAACAAAACAGGAGCTAGGGAAACTATAAGTGCAACAGATGGAATTTTTCATCAGTCCTTTCCTCAGAGACTTTGTTATTTTTTTGTTTGTTTTTTTTTTTTTGTCACAGCCTGAGGCGTCACAGGTTGACGGTGGGAGAGAGCAATCATGGGCGCCCAGCGAGTCGGGAGCCAGCAATGGCCCTCGTGGAGAGGAGGAAGGAGAAGAAGATGAAGATGGCCTGCCAAACGAAGTGAACGGAGGGGAGAAAGGAGCCCGATGGATGTGGGAGACAGAGCAGAGACGACTGCGAGGTCAGCCGCTGGGCGAAGAAGACGAGGAGGAGGAGGAAGAGGAGGAGAACAACAACAGCAGCAGCCACCAAGAGGAGGAGGAGGCAGAGGAGAGGACAGAGGGAGGGAAGGAACAGGGAAGGGAGGAAGAGGAGAGGGAAGAGGGTGAGGAGGAAGAGGAGGAGGATGAGGACGAGGAAGAGATGGACCAAGACAGTGATGACTTTGAACATTCGGTGGAGAGTGGGAGGGAGGAGGAAGAGGAGGAGGAAGGAGAAGGGGAGGAAGGGCCACGGTCTCCCTCTCTCAGGAACAATGTGTCTGCCCCCAATAACAACCTGGACTCGGGTTGTACACACCAAAGCTCTTCCAACAAGAAGGTAAGAACAGCTGTTGTTTGTTGCATAGTTTTCATTGGAATTACTCTCTACTGACCAAATACACCCCATCTGTGGATTATTCAGAGTAACAGGGATACTGTGTCAGTTGCTGTTTAAAATTTGTTTAATTCATTTTGCAGTTCTGTGAGCACCACAAACAAAATTCAATTCTCCTCATTTGTATTGGTTTTGAGGCCAAAGTCTGAGAGGAGGGATATCACAAAACTTGGACATATAAAACCAAAACTATTTGCATGGCTAGATACAACTACACATAAGTGTAAAATTGTGTAATATGGGTGAACTGATCCTTTAGGATACTTCTGCAGAAGGCACAGCAGTTAGTCCCAGAAGAAGTTACTCACACAGTGTTTGATTATTATCACATCAACACTGTGAAAATGTCTCTGAAATACTCTGCACTGGCAGTTCGTGGTTCATATTTAAAACACTAGCTCCCTCTTTTGGCATAAATGTGTTACTGCACTGCACAAGCACAGGCAGTGACCAACTCTTCTCATTGGAAGTCATAAAGTTGTGACAGCCAAGAGACACAGATCTATCTGTTCATTAGTGAGATGGCTGCAAAATAAGTTTTTCACTTCAGTTTTTCACTCAGTTTGATGTGATGACTTCATCAGGTGAAGGTCTGAAGTTCTTACCTCTGAGGTCTGGGGACACAAATTTTGAAAATGGCCACTGTTTCATTCCAAATAAAGCAAACTAGTCTCATGCCTTCCCTAAGTAAAATTAACAAGTACTTCTTAGTTCTCAAGCTTCTAACTCCAGTAACACTAACTTTAACTACTAGTAGCAAAAAGATGTGTGAAATGACATGATAATGATCTGTAACACCTAAGTGATCTGAGTCAGGTTGTGTTGAAACCACCTACTGAGTATGTGGGGATTTGCCTACTGAAACCACAATATATATCTGAACTAATGAGGATATTTGAGCGAGGGTCAGAAGAGAAGACAGCACTGAGATTGTGGATTGAACAAGGCCTGGAATGAGAAGAATTTCAAGACTGGTGAAAGGGTGAAAGGTGCATACACATAGTTCTCCTCCCAACCTAGCAAATCCTGATTTTATTAATTCATGTTCCCACCTGGCCATGTGATATTTGTTGCTGTTCCCATCTTGTCTTGATCTTTTCATACTCTTTCCCGGTCTTGTAATCACTTTCGAGTAAATGTTGACAATTACGGGACTTACAGGACTCAAGATTTACATTTAAGAAGAAGAGGCAAAGTGATACATTAATATTGACACTGTAGTTAGTGGTTGAAACTACAAAATTATTGGAGAAAACAGGTTAATGATGATAGTAACATCTCATGTATCATGTGCTGTATTCCAGCACCGGTTTGTTATGCAGTATGTAGTGGGGGAGTGCAAAGTAAAAAAATAATTATAGCGTAACAGCCTCCCACCAGATAAGTCTGCTTATATATATTTCATTCATGTGTACAATGTACAGAAGCCTGTTTTAAGTTTTAAAGTTCAAGCCTCACTGATGGATTTACTGACATGGTGAGTGACAATGCGAGCTAGAAACGGAGTCGTGCTTGATGTTCAGAAGATGCATGTAAAAAATTGTCACATCTTTCTGCAGCAACAGAATTAATGTGCTCGGTTCAAAAGGCTCTGATGTAGTACAGCACCAGTGTTTGGATGTTAATGCTGGTGTCTTGTTTCAGTGATGACTGATGACATGACTATTTGTTGAGTATGTTTCAATGGCCTTCACCCCACCTGTATTTAAAAGGAGAAAAATAAGCTTGCCAAGATGTTTTCAAGAAGCTAGGGATGATATTCATATTTGTGTGCTTGCACTGCATTGACAGATTATTACAAGAGCACACGATAAACTAACTGAAATCTCAAAGTATTGGCTTATTACTGATATGTTGGATTCGTGTATATTTAGGGCAAAAAAAGGACCTAGGATTTGAAGAGACACTAGTAGAGATTTAGAAAATGTCATCATGATGTAGTGTGCCCAGTGGACTAAATTGTCCTCGCTTATATTGGTCTAAATATAGGAGATAGTCTGAATTTGCTCCTGTGTGCCTCTCACCATCTGACGCAGCTGTCGGATAGGTTTGTCAGGGTCTTAGTCACTGTAGTGGGCCAGCTGGCTTTGATGTTGAATGTACACATTTTGTTCAGCTGTGGACTGTGTATGCTTGGAATTAGGAGTGGCGCTGAAACAGTAGCTCAACATTTATCGACAGTGTGTTTAAGGTATAATGTCAGTGTGGCAGCTAATATATGAGGTCCTTGGTAGAAAATCTACTCTATGCACTACAGCTACCTTTTGGAAGAGAGTCCATCCAATCTTGTGGTACAGAGAACAATGAGTATGAAATTTGTCAATAGCAATAAACTGTGAAGTTATTTGACTAACAGGATTTAGCAGATGAAGTAATGATGTGGCAGTTTGACAGTGCAATATGTTCGTCATAATCAAATAGACAAGAATTGTTGATGATCTGAAGATTAAAAACCTGAAAATTTAATAACATGAGTCCTATTAGCTGTTTAGTTAGTTAAGCTGAATTCGAACCATCAATAATGGCTCTGACCATTTGTCATCTGTGGTGTATCTGTTCACTAAAACCTTAAATTAGTTTGGTAAGCAAGTAAGTAAAACCTATGAGTTTATATAGTACTTTTCAAAACCAGGATTACAAAGTGCTTCACAGTGATAGTAGTGGTAGTAAAAGACGGACCATCTGCATTTACATGTTTAAAAATCCTGTATGTCCCTGTAGAGCACATACAATCTTGTGAAATATGATTTTGACAGCTGCAGCATGCATGTGTCAAACAAGATGCAGAAGATCAGTTCCTATGTTTGGACCAAGACTGTGTCAGTCCATATGGGGCTTGGTGATATTTACCTGGTATTGCATGTATAAGAGAATGGAGAAAGAACTAGATGTGAACTAAGATTTGTAGCAGAAGCAGCACTCTACAAAACTAACATATGATATTCAGCTTTCTGTACATGTCTGAGCATGTCCCTGGTGAGGAGAGATTGTGTTCCCAGTCTCCAGGTGCAATAGGCTCAAGTCACTAGAATTAGACGCTTCATCTCCTCTTCCTACTTGACACTCCTGTCTTTTGACTCTGTGCCAATGGGGTGATTCTCCAGATCATGCTGATGATTTAATCTTCTAAATTCCTAAAGAACCTCATGAATCAATCATTGAAGTCATGCTTTAACATCCCCGAAGGCATAATGTGCAAAGCGTCGAGTCAAAACTTCACTCAAATTTACATTTTAAGCAGATGCTTTTCTATTCAATGGTACTTAAAAGGGTGTGCATCACATGATATTTTACAGAATATATGGTGATGGGTTAACACGAGGCCTGTAGCAGGTGTTGATATCTGTATATTGTGTCATATACATTAGTCCCTGGGAAGGCAGATTGTTTTACATTGGCATGTGGAAGAAAGGTTTAAGGTTGCTTAAGGTAAGTGTTGAACGTTCTTGAAAAACACTACAAAGACAATTGGAAATGTCACAACCCCTACTGGAAACCACTGTAATTTGCTGTTCCTGGCAAAAACTTGACATTAGCAAATGTATACACCATTAAAATGGAAGCTGTGTGGGATGGAAACTGTGTGGGAACCCCCAGGAGTTGTGACTCTACAGTTACTACTACTGTAACTACTTGCATTTGAAACCCTTTATTCTGCTTAGCTTTACAAAGAAAATAGCAGGCCAGCTTGAAACTAACATTTAAAATAAGATTTATTTGTTGGACTATAGAAAAATAAGGAATTTGATTTGATTTCCAATGTTCTGTTTCCATTGCTCTGCATGAATGGTGTGCAATGAGAAGTGGCAGATGTTGCTCTTCAGGTGCAGTGCACAAATTTAATAGTTTTTACTTTTCAATTTTAACAGCTTTTAAATCTTGAAATTAAGGATAACTGATTTTATTACACAGCACAGGAGAGAGCCTTAGATAGATTTTTTTTTTTTTTTTAAACAAAAATAAACACTTGTTTTTGAGCCTGAACCAAATCTTCAAATCTTAAGATTTAATTATGTTAAAGTGACTGTTTTAATATGTGATAAGAATAAACAGGAACATATTATGCCCATTTTAGGCTCCCTACAGTATACTGGTGCCTGCCCACCTTAGAATTCATTTTAACATGTCATTCATGGCCAATGACTAAGGCATTATGTGATCTTACAGGATTAGATGTCTCATAATGACTCATCAGAGACTCTTGGTGGAGAAATGGATCTGCAGAGCTTTGATAAGTCACAGCAAGAGGGCACAAAGAGGGCAGAGTGCATTTACGGTGTTGAATTGACACCAACACTTGCTGGATAAAGCTTTGATTTATGTGGATTAAAAGAGGATGGAAATATATTAATATTGTGAGGTGGGTGTCTAATATGTTAAGCAAATTTGTTACACTAAAAAACAAATTACTGTACCTTAGCCTCACACCAGAGCCGCAGATAAAGTGTATGCATCACTGCTCATAAAGATGGAAGGCAGCCACTCATTCTAGTGCTTGTGGGTTAACAGCCTTGGGGATATTTTGACTTATACAAGGGTGAAATAATTTACTTTTTTTTTTTTTTTTGTCCTGAGGTTCCTACTTTTTTGCTACAACCATATGGAAAGAAAGCTTCACGGCACTTTCTAGTATATCTCTGAACTGCATGCATATGAACTAAGCCTCTACTGACTTATACCTGTGCGCTGTACTACAGCCTTATTGGGCAGTAAGAAACTTCCGTGTATAGCTTTTTGAGATTGGAATGAGCAATAACTTGTCAGCCAAATTGTTTTTACTTAAGCAAACAGGCACAATTTGAGGCACATTCAGTTTTTCATTTTCTTCAAACACACATTACCATTCATTGCCACTAATTAAATGTTTTTTCAAAGAAAAGGATGCCTGCTTATTGTAGGTGGTGTTGCCCACACACTGGCCTTGTCACACAGGCAGAGATGAGCCACAAAGGATCAGTATTCTCATCCTCCCACATAAAAGCAACTAGTTTGAGTCACTACCAATATATATTGACGACAATTTTCTATTTTTTTTCACAGAAGCCCTCGTTATACCCTGATACACCTCCACTCGTCCATAGAATTGTTCAGTGCTCAGCAATCTCTTTTCTCTAACTTTGCTAAGGCACAATTATTGCTAAAATAAAAAGTTTTTCTTTTTTTTTTAAACACTCAACCATTCAACTTGATTAGCAAAGTTTAGTTTATTTGACATCATTGAGTCATTAAATTGCATAGAAATTGCAGAAAGAAGGATGATGCAATAAATTCCAAGATTTATCTCCAATTTGATGTAAAAATAGCAAAGACATAAGATTCAAGGCTAATGGTGATTCAAGGCAAATCATACTCCGACAAACTGACGCAGTAAATACCTATATCATCATCAGTAATGCCACTCCAAGTCGAATGTTGATGGATGCTTTGGATTGGGTATTGCATTATGAAGGTCTTTGCATTACAGACTTAATGTTCTGAAGACAATGGTTCTTGGTTGTGTGATTCATAAATTTAGATATTGCTATCACAATAGATTGTTAACATTCTTCTTTATAACCTTGCCTTTGACAGGATCCTGTTTTATTGGGGGCTTAGCAGTGCAGCATTGTTGTCCCAGTCTTTGACACCAGAGGGAGGCAGTGCTCTGAGTCATGCTCATACAGTAATCTGTGGCCCACAGGTTGTAGGTGCTTGTTGCAGCTGTGCCCAGACTGTACCACAGGCTTTACCTAGTAACAAACTGCTGCTTGCCTCTCATGGACACGGTCCAGTCGTGTGAGCAAGGGAGTTAGTGTTTAGTTGTTTGTTTTTTCTCGTAATGCCTCTGGTGTTTGGCAAAGGTTGTCTCTACATCAGCCAGCAATGAAGCTCCAGTGTGTGGGGGAATAAGATGAGAATGGTGTAATGCACCATTGTGTATGCTACATGTATCTTTGCAGATTCTCATTTGCTTCAGCTTCAGTTTTAATAACTTAACACTAGAGAGGCAAAGGCCTACAATTTTGATATTTCACAGGGCCTATATCTGCAGCCATGCCCTGTCATCTCAGCTGCTTTGAAAAGCTGGGAGTGATTTGTAAGAGTACTGAGTTACTAGAAGCCAAACATTCTTGACCCTCTGGCACTCCAGCAGTCTTGGTGTCTTTCAGGGATTGCAAACTCATTGACCAGGCAGTATTGTTGTGACACAGTATTAAAAGAAAGCAGACAAAATAATTTGCTCTGTTATACTTTGTTAGTGTACTTTAAGGGCATGTTATGAGCTAGTATGATAGAAATTATTTTTGCTAAATTATTAGTGGGTTCCAGTCAGTGGTTTTATTCCCGGCATTGATCCTCTTTTTTGGATAGTTTGTGTAGTTACTGTAAAGCTCAATGGGGCTTCAGTTTCTGTCATACTTCAAATCTCCTAAGATACTCACAACACATAACACAAGCCCCCTCTCCACTGCACAGAGTTAGAAACACTGATTGTTGGAACATTTTCAAGAGCTTTAGAAACTTTATCCCCTTTTTATACAAGAATAGGATTCTTGGTCATGGAATGTTGGTTCCTGAATCATTTGATGGGAAATGGCATTATAGATAATGGTTAAGAAATTGTTGTAGAGGACCAGCATTGCGGAGGATCCAAGGTTAAATATGCTCTCATGACTCGCTATTTAACGAGTTACTTTGGACTGATCATGTTGTAGCAGACTGGAACAGTATGTCTGTCACATAGCTTGATGGCCTAAGATTAGTCTGAAAGCTCAAGTAACCTCTACAAGGCCTGGGATATGTCAGAAACAAGCAGCGATTGCAGGTGCCATGTTGGTTATTTCATACTGCATGTGGACCACTGTCAGTCACGGTTTGTAAAGTGATATGGAAAGGGAAAATAGGTATATTAACCAATCATTTAGGTTGATGAAATTAGAAATGCGTAATTCTACTATATTGGATAAAGGAAAAACTGCACTAAACAGGGGAAATCCCTGATTTTCCAGTCAGGGAGCTCTCTCACCAACTGCCTCTGCTGTTTGTTCAAAATGGTCAATATGTTGAACAGCTGCCAATAAGGCGCCAACTTCCCCCAATTGTGCTGAACATACTGTAAAAACTCTGGGGGTTGGTCAGTGTCAGCCACAAACACTCAATGGTGACCAACAGGCTGACTGTTGGCCTGGTGTGTCAGGGCACTCCTGTGTCCTCTGATAGATGTTCTGGTCCTGTAATCCTCCTCAAACAATGGTGGACGTGAGAATAGAAGAGAGGGTTAAGCCCTGTAGGTCTTTTTGTTACCATGTGTTCAGACATTTAAATGTGCACAGAGAAGGTTGTCTCTTGCCACCCACTCAATCTGTAGATTTATACATATTCAGTAGTGATTGTCATCTGTGCTGTGCTGCATATTAATTTTCTGTGTGGGGGAAAAAAAGCATAAATGCCATATGTAACTTTTCCCAACTCCCTGCTGTTGCACCATTTGTTGCGTCTATACCTTCACACCTTTCACATTATTGCCGTGTTTGCTATCAAGATTTAATTGAAAAAGAATGACATCCTGCTGCTTCTTTTATCCTTATTGCTTCATATGAAAACACTTTAATAGGCATAAGTCCATCCCTCTTGACACTGTCAAGTCAAGTGAATCCTTGTTTATGTACATGTGTCACACCTATTAACATTGGACAGCTGTGCGAACATCTCCTGAAATATCCTAGTCTCTTTGCTGATATAGTTACTGACAGTCATGTACACCTTGGTTGTTGGAAGAGTCAGAAAGGGTTTGCATATAACAAATCCTAGCTTCAGCACTTATATTGACAAATGTTAGTCAGATGAGGATGTAGTAATCTGATGTTTTGCTGTATCCTGACAGTTTTCATGGGGTAAAGTTATCAGTGATGATGTAGGCCACTAAGTTGGGAGGACCAGAAAGGGGTCAGAGAATGACCACAATGAGGAAGCTCCCTGGACACGTGTGCTGCGTCGACGACTGCTGGTACACATTCCACCGCAGAGGGGTCATAAGAGCAGATCCCACAGTGCCTGGCTGAGGGGGGAGAGGCTGAGTGGGTCCATCCTCTTTTCAGGCCCTGACAGCAGCTGCTCCGCCTGGCTTGGTCGCAGCAGTGACCTCACACCCCAGAGATATTTTAAAGGGTGCCAGTCAGCAGGGAGATGAGTTCTGAGTAGGTAGGTGCAGAGGCTCAGGGAACGGAGTATTGATACATCTACACGATGGTTGTGAGATCTGAGGGAGACACTGCTTTCATATAAGAAAAGTTATTTGCTCACGACATTGGTCGGCCAGGTTTTGGAGCTCTGTCTGGGATATGATCCTTTAAACGGCCGTCTTTGCAATGCTGCGGCATTGCCCTATTCCCCGTTTTTCGTCGTCTGGTGCTCGGAGAAAGATGCCAAATGTTGCTAGTGGGAAAGAGAAGACTTCGCACGCCCCGCTGGAGAGCAAGAAACTTCACCTGGCAGAACCCAAGGACGTTGCCACAGAACCGTTACACCCTCAGAAAGTACTCAAGATATTTAGCATCAACATCATTGCTCAGGGTTTGCCTTTCTGCCGCAGGCGGGTGAGTATCGTATGTATCAGGTCGGTCATACGGTTTGGGTTTGGTTTAACCACAGGACCTTAAAATGTCAAGGGTCATCCTATTCTCTCAACCCGTTTCACTTTGGTTGTTGTTGCTTTGCGTAACTGCTGGTTTATCAAATAGGTAAATCAAGAATTTTAAACTACTTTCGTTTCTGTTCTACAAAATACTTTTTCCGTTTTGACAGCACAATTAATTATTGTCATGTATTTTCTACCTAATAATTAAGCTTTTTCAGTTTTGCATAATTTAAGATTCACTTCGTTTAATCTGATGTTACACCCCCACAAAATATTTTTTAGTTATTGTGGTCAGTTGTTTTGAACTATACTTTCACATTGCTTTAGTGCTGTTCGTAAGAGCAGATAAAAATACAGTCGGACACTTGCCATGACATACGATTGATTTGTCATTTTGTCCGGTCATTCGTTTCCATACGCTCATAGATACGAGGTTCACGTGCCACAGCTCCACCCATGGCAGACGGCGGACACAAACATATAACCTTAAAAAGGCTGTCGCCAATGCGCCTATTTTTAGTTTAACTTTTTAGATGAAGACATAAATGCATTAATTGAAGAGACGTCAAGAAAAATGCATTCTTGATTTGCTTTTTGAGGGGTAATTGTCATAAAATGTTCTTTCTTTTTTTTTTTTTTAATTTTATACATGCACATGCATAAATGTGTGAAATATTCACGTTCATGAATAATTTAGTTTAATACAGATGGCATTACAGGAGTTTTATATGAAGTGATCAGTTTGATGTGCGGTGTATAAAAATGAAATAAACAGCCTATATCGGTCAATGTCATCCATCATGGCCAACGAAGGAGTTCTAAGAATTTGATTTAAGACAGGCAATGATTCAACTGAAGTAAACTGTTTGTGCCTACTTCATTGTTTACTTGGTGGTTTTGTGTTACTACTTGAGGAAGTATGTTTGCATTAAAATTTGCAATTCTTATAATTTTTTCTGTAAAGTTGAAGGTTGAAGCGATTGCGAAACATCATCGCTCTCTAATTATGACATCAGTACTTTATTGCTCTTCAGCAACAAATTAAGTTGCATATTGCGAGGTGTAACACTAATGCTACTTACATTAAAAGTCTCCTTTTGATATCCTGCTGAATTAATTCAGCATAATGTGCAATGTGATTTGAAAATTAATAAAATACTGTCAAGTAAGCTGCCTCCCAAATGAACCCAGTTTTGAAAGATTTATTTAGCTGCCAGATTTACCTTCTGCATGACTGCTTAATCTCTATGTATTGTCACCAACGGTCTTAACACTGACAAATCAGCTGATGAAAGTCAGTTGCTTTTTTTAATTGATGAAAAACATATCAGACTTTGACAGTTTCAACCCCTTAAATGGGAGAATTGCGTCTTGTTTTACACTATAGTGAATTTAATATTTTTGAATTTTGGACCCTTGCTTGGACAAAACAAGACATTTGATGACTTAACCTTGACCTATAGAAAATTTACACCAGTATTCACATTTCTCACTGTTTTATGATTTTCAAAAAACTAATTGATTGAGTAAATAATTGGCTTATTAATTGATCCTGAAAATAAAAATGAGTTGCAGCCATAGAACACTGAAATCTATAAAAAAAAATTGCTACATAATTTTTTTATTTAATTAATCAGGTATCTGTAGATGTATTTGAAATATGTAGTCCATTTTTTTTATCACAAGTATGTGATTTAAAAAAAAAAAAAAAAAAAGTAATGTGACCGAATTTACAATTTCCATTCCTTTTTTCAATCGATGTAACAATAAATATCTGAATATCTGATCTTTCTTAATGTCATTCGAGATAAGAAAGTTGGGTGTTTAAAAATGTCGGCCCTCTATTCTGTCAAAAAAAGAGTAGATAGGTTTTGGTAATGAGAATAAAAGTATTAAGACTAAAATAGATATACGGGTAGATGTCCCAATTACTAGGGGGTGGTGGGTGTCAGCTTGTCATTTTTCCGTTCTCCGTTTTCTCATAGATCAAAGCAAGTTGCTATGTTGGTCAGCTTTTCAAGACAAAGGGTCTAATATGGTGATTCACTTTTAATTACTGCTGTTTATGCCGTAGCTATACAGTAGGTAGAAATACAGACCATAGCAGGAAGTTTCCTATGTTTTTTAAAATCAGTGCCTTACTTTTCAACAAAGAGCAAGGCGTTATGTTACACCCCCAATGACAGTAAGATGGTGTATATCATCCCCAATTACCGTCTCTACATAAGGCCTGTATAATTTTATATGTTGCAGTCATACCTTTACTTAGCATCAAAGGCATTTTGTCTTCATTGCCAAGATTTGTAGTTTCCTTTTTTTAGCCATAAGAGTGGCATGTCTCTTTGGATGGCAGTGTTGGTTTGTCCACCAGTAGGTGGGTACACCACTGTGGCCCACACTGAAATGTCTCAAACACATTTAGATGAATTAGATAGAGGAATTTATGTACAGACACCAATGACTCCCAAATGATAAATTGCCTTTAAATCTGGTACACTAATGACACCCTTATGTCGTCCTCACATGCTTGATGGTGACCACGACGAACATTGCATAACGTTACCATTAGCATTTAGCTCAAGTGCACCTTTGACTTGTTCATTTACATGGTGAAAAGATGGTAGCTAAGCTGATGCTTATACACTGTATAATATTTAAACTGATGGGTTCCACGCCAAGGGTTAACATACTTTTCATATAGAATTCAGCCTCTGTCCCCATGCTGGATGAAAACTTGTTTTACTGTTAGGCAAGAAACATCTGTGGAAAAGCACAACCGGGATTATGCTAGTTCTTTAGTTTAAGTATTAAACTTTGCCATCTGCTTGCCAGTAGCACCACTATCTGAAGGGATCATAGATATTGTAGAAAAAGATTAACTAACACATTTTCTTTTGAGTATTTGATTTTAACAGGCAAGAAAATCAAAAGCTGTAGACTGAAGGAAAGGATCTCGAGCTTTCATGTTGTTTACAAAGTGTGTTTTGCCAGATGAACTAAGCAAGGTTCCATAAAGCCAGTTCATGGAATTGTTGCTCCTGTTGCTCCATGCAGAGCAGAAACCACATGGGCTGTGCTTTGCATGTAGCAGCTGTCTCCAGTGAATGGCATAACTGGGATTTCTCAGGGTCTCCGTGGAATGGTACAACTTAAGTAGCTGAAACCATGTCCTCAGAAGAAACAGATGATACTCTAAAATATGTCATATTTTTATTGTATTTTTCTTTCTATCATTACTCTTTCATGGAAGATGTGCAGGGAATTTATTACCTGCTTTATCGTCCCCTGTTCCATTTTCAGTTAAAATGTTGTAATGGATACAGACATGGGATCTCTCTATAAGGCCATGTTGTTTCTTGTATCTATATAAGTGAGATCTGCCTGGCCCTAAGAGGTGTCATACTATACTGATAAAAACAGCTCCGGGTTAAATTTCCAATCAATACGTAACCAGCAGAATCCACTCTGTATTTCCGGGAGCTAGAATGGGCATCCAGCTGTTACAGAAGATAGTGATCAAGATATAGAACATTAACAGCAGGACATTTTAGTTGCGGTATTACTTTTCTCACCACCACACCCTGCACTGCAGGCCTGTTGAGTAAGGTGATCTGGACTTGCCCATTGCAGCTATGTCTATATAAACAGCTATCAGCAAGATGCATTTGCTGTTTGAGCAGGTGCTGTGGGTGGAACTGTGTCTGAACTTTCTGGAGTTACTTTGACGAGAGCCTTCGGGTTTCCTGTAATTTTGTCTGTAGATACGTTAATTAAAGCCACACAGCTGCAGTAGTCTTTTATTTTTTTATTTTTTATGTTCTTTTTACGTTTTGTTTGTATTGTTTGTTGCCCTTTGTCAGTCTGTCAAGACTTGAGATATGAGCTGTAGTTATCCTGGTGGCCAGTTGGTCTGAGACAGTCATAATGACACATCTATAGAGACATCAGAAAATCCTATCTTCCATTTGAATGCACTTTTTTTGCTGTCCTGAATACACTAGATATGGGATAGGGTAGACGATATATATATATATATATATATATATATATTCACTTTTGATTTGTGTTGTGTATCCCTGTCCTGTATGTGACAGCTACAGATCTGATAGTGGCTCAAGTGTTATTTCTCTTATACTATTTAAATTTCAGAACCAACTATTTACCATTACCAGAACCTTGATGTCACCTCAGTTTATTTTGTATTTTGATTGTGGTCAATTTTAGTTTGTTGTAGTTAATTTTAGCATCACAATCATCACCATGCATTTGCAGCTCTTTCTTTTTTTCTTATATTTTTTTGCTTTGCTGCCTGCTGGTACTGCCTGTCAAAGATCTGTGATTATTTCTACACTACTCCTGACTGTCATTCATGTGCCACTTGAGTGACAGTCAAAATTAGGTTGCTTGTCAAATTAAATAATAAAACAGAGTTGTAGAAGAACAGAACTCATCAGTAAACTGTGCAACCTGAAATGAACATTTGCTGGATAAACAATTTCACAAACAACACAAATTGGGCCCAGCAGGAGCATTAACAGCAACTAGATTTGTGCCATTCAACAAGCACATGATTAAAATACTAAAAGTCTCTGAGCAACATCAACAATGCAGATTTTTATGTACTCTTCATTTTTCTCTTTTTATTATGCACTATTAGATTTTGGTAACCCGAATTAGTCTCCAGTATATTTGCAGTAGATGTGCTACCCAAATGTTGCCACTCCTACCTGACTTCTTCGTTGTTCAGAAACAGCCAGTGAATCACTGCAGATAAGCTGGATGCCCTGGAGCAGCAGCTGCCTTTTCTGATGTCGGTCTCTGTAGATAAGTGTTGTAAAGAAAGTAAGGGTCCACTGGCAGATGCTTCACAAATACCATCACTTGGGCCTTTTAACCATTTTTCTCCTGTTTGTATATAGCCAAATCCAGAATATTCTGTCTGACAGGACAAGAAACTAATTAATCTTTTGAAGTTTTTATTCTTTAATTTTTTTCCTTCCACCATTACTGATGCAATGCATTGAAACACACTGGGGTAGGGTTGATGTGAAGCTGAAGAGAGATTCCTTTCTCAGTTTGGTTTTTCAGTCCTATTGAACTGTTTCAGTTCATGTTTGTTTTACAGCATTAACCCTGACAACTAGAAAATCAGATTTCAATTGCTAATTGGTCAAAAGAGGACATTTGAAGATGTCACCATTTAAGAAATTATGACTGTGAGAAATTGTGATTTTTTTTTTTTTTCTCTCTCTATTTTTGACATTTCTTAAGCAGATGACTCTGGTAAACCAGATGAATATTTTTCACTATTTTTATATTTTATCGACAAAATGATTAATCAAGAAAATAATAGGATTAATTGATAAAGAAAATAATCATTAGTTGCAGCCCCAGCCACATATATTAAGCAGTGGTTAAATATATGTGCTGATCTGATAGACTGATGTACTATGTTCATGTTTTTAGCTATAAAACTTTATTTCCTTACTACAGAGGCTCATCTTATGATGTTACCTTGATGTGTTTCACCCCATTTGTTTAGCACATTGCATGATTCAATGATTGAAAGACAGCTGATTTGTCCTCCCAGCTTCAAGCCCTTCTCTGTGTCCTGAAGTAAGGACCACACCACAGTACACTGCAGGAGGTTGGATTCCACTGCCCTTGGGCTCCAAATAACACAGAGGGGAGGAAGGCATCTGCCATTGGCTATTCTGAGAAGCAGTCCCATTCCAGGGAGCACACAGATCCAGTCGGCTAGCTACCCAGCACCCGGATCAGCCAAACAGTTCTATTTACCGCTGATTCAAATAGAGACTCATAAGTATGGCAACAAAAAGGACAGTATGGTTTCCTTGAAAAAGCTAATCTACTGTGACTTAAGTAAACCTGCTGGGGCCTTTTTGATATATCTTGTAAAATTTTAATACATTTACCAATAATGTGTTCAAAAAATAATGTTATAACTTTATGAATATCTATTTTGCATTTCAGTTAAATAATCAGTAATGTCTGAGTGGTCTTTACATTTTGACACTGCACATGATCAGTGAACCTAAGATCTAAATGCCACTTCAGTTCAAGCTGACTGGGTGTGTAGTGTTATACTGTTGTGGTGCTTAACATACAGAGCATACTAAATAGCGATGTGCTCCCACCTGCCACAGGGCTGCCTGAAGGCACTGACATTTCCCACGCTGCTAGATAGGAGCTGAGAAAAGATACAGTCTACCATCAGGAAAAGTGTCACAGCCCTCTAAACATTGTCTTTTTAACTGAAGACATGAAGCGAAATGAAACCTGTCAAACTCATTCTGTCACGTATACAAATAACTGATTTACTCTTCCACTTAAAAATTCATGGCCCACACATTTTGCTGCATAATTCAACACTATTGGACATATTCAGTAGAATGTGAATAAGCCACCTTGGTTCCCAAGGTTCAGCTGCATCTGATCGCTTTGTTGTATGACCTGTTGCTTATTTTTTTGCCTCCTACACCAAATCTGTTGAGGTTTTTCTTCTAAAATGTAAGTAATTCTCTTTGATGGAAAAGTGTAGCCCAGCTGTCAGCTACCACACTTTGAGATATTTGAAATATTTGTGTTTTGTGTTTTAAAGGAGTCTTTAAGCTCCCAACTATATAACCACAGGTTTCTAAGCTGTCTATCATTTCTTTCCCCACAAAGCAAAAATTCACAATTCAAGGAACTGTTCTCCCATATGAATTGCAAGATGACAAACATTAAATTTGATCAATGTTTGCACCACTTGTGTTGGTTCCCTAAAGATTCTCAGGTCACGCAGCCGTCTACAGTGTTTCTCTTTGTAAAACACTAAGATTAAAGACAATGAGCTCTAAAGCACTAGATACTCATATCAAATCTAATAATTGATAAACTTATTTTGGCAACAATCATCAATTTAGCATTGATGTAATTTTGTCCCTACAATGAGATGCTCCATCAGACTTCACTGTGATTTACCTCTAGAAATAGAAATGTGAGCTGTTAATCACTGTGTCTGGTCCTGTTCACCTTGAGTCTTAGTATCAGCATTTCCCAGTGCTGACATTCAACAAGCCAGTCCTGTGAAAGTGCCTTTCACAGTGTCCTGCTTGCTATAATCTGGTCATCAGTGCGGATGGCCTGTGAATGGATAGCTGTCTGGCTGTTACTGATGTGGCCATCTGCATAGTTTGTCTAATCTGTGTATGAACCCTGCTGTCTGAGTCACAGTGTGTGGTCTCCCTGCGTTTGATGTGCTGCAGTGCTGTCTGGACACTTGCTGTAGGCCTGTTGTGATAGCAGCTTTACCCTGTTGAAACTCTGTACGCCCTGAAGCTCTTCATAGAGACCGTTAGTCAAGACAAACACCTTGAGCTTGCCTCCTCTTACTATTTAGCTGGAGGCGATGTAGTATAGACTGCCTCTTTATTACTTTAACGGCAGGAAGATGAGGTTTTGTAGGTTAGTGTATACATGTACATATCTTAGCAGTGTGACAGAGGTCTGTCAAGTAGAGGTTAAGCAGAAAAATTAAAAAACTTTCGCAGCAGCAAGAGGATTACACCCTCTGAAGAATGCAAGGTCTCTTACAGGGCCAGACGAAAAGAAAGCTTTCTGAAAAGTGAGGGGTAATGATAGAAAAGAAGAATGTGACCTATGATAATGTTGCTCTAATACAGGGCCCTTCAGTTGGTCCTGAAGCTGTATTTTTACAATTTGTCAAATGCCATTGAGGCAACAGGACAAGGAAGCCAAGTTGGTTTATAGAAAGCTATTTCTTAGAGGACATTGTAAAATGAATCAGAATAATGTGAGTAAATGTCTTCTACAGGTTCTGATTTAACCCATTGAGTCGACACTTTCTTCAATGGCAAAGACTCAGTACTATCAAAAATAATGGCCCATACTAGTCTAACAAACTGTTGGGTTTGCTTATTATTTGCAATTATAAACTGAATGTTTTGGGGTTTTGGACTGTTGATCAGAGGTTTGATGATGTCATCTTGGATACTGGGAAATCCTGATGAATATTTCTCTATTTTCTGATATTAGAGAAAATAATAGGGAGATTATTAGCTTCAGCCTTACTCAGAGAAGTAGGAGAGTTTTCTCAATCCATAAAAGAACAATTCATTTTTCAGCAAAATAGCCAAACGGGGGCCATATGTAAATACCTCTATAAAAATGTGTCTGACATTCATTGTAACGCCAAAGCAATAAATTATGTCTGAAGAACAAAAATGATGACACACTTCCAAAGTGAACATAATACCATCTCAGATGTATGTCTCAGTAACTCTTCTTGTGGCTGTTGGCGGCCAAGTGAACCTATTTGGTCTTGGCGAGCCGATTCATCACCTGCCATTGATTAGCAGCATGTATAGTGTAAGAGATGATGGATGACTGCCAGGTTTAGGCCATGACACCTGTATTTATAATTTACAGAATTTATAAATGACCTTGGCTATGGTGTACTGTAACTTAAGGTCTGACAAGTAAGGCCATGTTCAGACCAAAAATAGCACTCTGTTAAAAAACCACAAGAGGCTGTGTTGCTGCAGGTATCGGTGAGACAATGAAATATGATCTAGGAGGTTTAGTTTGAGGACTACATCTATAAGTTTGAAGGCTTATCACATCCCCATACACTGCACAGCGGTTTATGATGCTATGAGGCAGGATTGTTCAACTTGATCCTCGGCCACAGCAACACTGTTAACATTACAAAGTAATTTACCAGGAATATACGCTGCCACATATTTGTGCTTTTTCAACAGCTGATCCAGTATTTCTTTCCTGTATCCTCCTGTTTCAGGACTCTTATTGAAAAGAATGAGGAGTCTGCGTTTGTGCTACTGTCTGTTTACATATAAATGCATAATCTCCAGATTCATGCTTTTCTTTTTACTGATCTGCCTACATCATCAGAGGCTTCAAAATGGCTACTTAAACTTGTCTTCTTGTACCATTCTGCCTTTATGCATTTTATTATTCAAAACATCAAGGCATTGCTGTGAGGAGGTGGATGCATTTACTGTAAATGGGCTCCTACAAATGTAATTGTGGTGATTCAGAGGGCTATTAATAGTATCTTGACCATCTCCTGTAGGTCTCTCTCTGCTGAAATATTGTGTAGTTTGTCCAATATGCTCCTCTTCACTGTTAGTAGACAAACCACATCAAAATATGGCCAAGGGATACAACAGTTAATACTAGGATCTTATCCTATAACACTGACTCAGAGGTAAGGCAGCAACAAAGGATTATTTCCATTATCTATTATTTTTATATCGTATTCATATAACTTAAAAATGAAAGTTGATGCCATTAGATGTCTTGTTTTGGCAGATCGACAGTCCAAACCCCAGAGATATTCAGTTGAGTATAATGTAAGACCAAGAAAAGCAGCAAATCAGGTGGAACCATCAAATGTTTGATTTGAAAGATGTTCACCTGATTATCAAAATTGTTTCATATTAACTTTCTGTTGATCAACTAAATGATTAATTGACTGATAGTTGCAGTTCTACCTGCAAGTTTTCTTGCTGCAGTAGCCTTTTTCATGTCTTCCCTCCAGATTTCATATTTTTATTAATTCAAGAGTTTCATCTACGTCAATGCAAAAATTAGAATAATGCACAGTCCTTTCTGTTTATATGAGAATATGTCTTCCTGCTCTTTCAAGGACATGCTTCTCCTTTGTGTCATTAACAGTACAGCAAAGTGGAAATTATATCTCCCTTTAGGTTGCCCTCTGTGGGCATTGAACAGGAGGAAGATGGCAGCATGCCTGGCAGACTACTGACTCACTGTTCATAAAACATCAATTCTTTCTCTGGCTACCTTTCTGTCTCTTCCTGTCTTGTCTTTCTATCATTCATTCATTCATTCAGGTTTTATTTGGGTCAGGAAAAGAGACTCCTGGTCTTATCTCGGAGGAACAGAATCGACGCCCTCCGTCCTCACACAAGCTTATTGTCCTGACTAAATGGAGTAATTCAGTTTCAGTGCAGATGACTCCCTGTGACTGAGCATGTCTCAAACACAGATGATGATTTGATTTGGAAACTTTAACTTTCCAAAAGAAGTACCATAGTAAACATATGAGTTACTTATTTAGAAACTACAAATTTGTTTAAAGTTTTTTTTTTTTAAGGTGAGAACACAATGAACTCAACGGCATATCTCCAGGACCGCCACCTAGTGTAGCAGTGTGCTTTTTGTCAGTGAAGTGTGCTTGTGTACAGCTTTTTACAGATTTTCACCTTATTTTGGAAATAGCGAGTTGTGAAATGAAAGGGGGGTTGCTGGTCCCAGAAGTGATTTTACCCGGTCTGTGTTCCCATTCCGCTAATGTTACTTCAACACAGAAACACAGGACTCTTCCTGGATAATGTAGAGACCCCTCAGGTTTAGGTTATGGCCACCAGTTTCTGAGAAATCATGTGATGTCCGTCATTTTGTTATGTTTGACACAAGAATGTACCTTTAACATCTTATCAAAGTTGTTGACAATTTAGACTAATGATTGAACCAGGAGAGTTTCATGCCAATCCAAGCCATAGAAGGGCTCCAGCTGTGAGTGACGTAAAGTTATCTATGGGGAAAAATGAATTGGGCTTCTACTTCTGGAAGCAGGGATGCCTGAAATAGCTCCTCCACTATGCACCTGAACTGATATATTTTTGGTAATGATAATTGATAAAAATCTTTGCTGGTTTGATTTAAGTTTGACAACATAATGAACAGCTGTAATAGCTGCAATAGTTAATAGCGTTGCTGTACTAATATTTAGAGATTTCCACTTGCTTATATGGACTGCATTTTAATGTACACTTTTTAGGAATTACAGAAACACAATCAAGAATCATTTGGTTGTTCACTTGATCAAGTAGTTCATTTGGTTGAAGCAGGACAGTAAGCTAACAAAGCAGTAAATCAGCCAAACACATTGGGGTGAATTAATCCACAAATCTATCTTGTGCAGTCCTGAGTTGTCCATCTCACTCTTAAAAGGCACGTTTGAGAGCTGCCTTTGAGAAAATGTTTGGAATAATTGCAGCAATTTGTTTGTTTACAGTATGTTAGAATAGTCTGGTTTGAGCATGTCTCCAGTGTGTGTAACTTCACAATGAATAAGTCAAATATCAACGTGAAAAGCAAGTAAAGAAATATGTGAAAAGGGGGAAAAAGTGCACAATACATGCAGTTTCATTCCTGCGACTCCACGCCTCGGTCTTCTCACAGCATGTGGACCTGTGACTCGTGTGTAGGAGTTGTACTTTTCACATTTTGCTTTCAGACTAACAAAAGGAACAAACCAGAGCTGAAACAGTCAAGAACAATGATAGTGTGCAGTTAAGCCAAACACAGAAATTGCTTTTACCTTTCAGCTGTTTCTGCGGCGAGGTCTTGGTACTGATACCATTTCAGCTGATGCTGGTCTGCACAATTGGTAGAGAAACTAAGAAACCGAAATCAATTTCTATGAGCCAGAAGAGAATTGCTTCAGCACCTACACCATGTTACATCAGACACCCACAACAAACACCTTCATTACAGAGCTGTGAATCCCACCCTCCTGTAGTCTTCATGAGTCGGCCTCACAGAAGGCCAAACACTTCTTTTTACCATGCAAACATTAGTCTTGGTACGAAACAGTTCCTTAGGTATGAAATTGTTATACCGTTCAAAGCAATGTTCCTTTTATCACATTCCTCACTACTCAATTCCATGTTTTATTGTATATTGTTCAGTTTACAGGGTCAATGATCACATTTTGCGTGAATTTCCAAGTAGTTCACAAGCCACTTAGAAATAGCTTTACAGATACTTTGAAGTGGTTAGCTGCTATTTCGAACTAAATCCTCTTTGCCACATCTGTTTATTGCAGTTTGACAATATTTGTTGATGTTGACTGATACTATTAACTTCATCCGAATCACACGCGATAATCTACCTGGTAATGCAAATAGTTTCGGCTTCAATTGCGCAGAAGCTTCTGCCTTCCGCAAACAATGTAGTTGAATTGATTTCCACTTGTGCTGCTCCAAAAATATTAATAATAATAAAAATAAAAAAACATCAGAAGTGTGTTTCCAGTTTCAGGGTCTTTGTTACTCAGTAGTAATTCAAAGATATTTATTAAGTTTGGTGTATTTTTGGATGCAAGTGATTCCATTAAAAAATTTCCTTTGGACATTAAATCAATGTGCAACTGTTGGATTTAATAAATAAAAGTATCTTGCCGTTTATGTTGAAAATACTTGTAGCACTTTGCAGCCCATTGAACCTGCCAGTAGTGCACTAATTTGCTCATGCTGTTTACCTCTAATGAAAAGCCTTTCGCTAACAGAGATTTGTTTTCTTTTTTCTCCCCTATGTCCTGCTCCCCTGTCATGTGAACCACAAAGGTAAGAAAAAACTCTTTTCACTATGGAGCCCTCATATTTATTTCCATATGTTTCTTACTTCCATCATGTCATGTTCAACAGAAGAAAACTGAACACAGTCCCATGGCGCTCCTCACTGCTGCTTGAAATGTTTTGTTTGCTACTCAAAATGCTGCTTTGTTACCTCTAGGGGGCAGCATGAACTAAAGGTTAAATGATCACAGAGGCGTTTGTAAGCTTAGTGCCACCCAGGACCTTCCCCCATGTCAAAACACTGCCAGGATGGTTTGTGCATTACAGCCACACCCGTGCATTTAATTTTGTCTTGCTTGGACACTAGTATTAGGTGTGTTTTGGACATTTTCATGGCAGAGTCTGAGAGGGATCCTGCATGTTGGTGCTGCAGTCGTTTTTTGTATCAGCGCTGGTCTTGTGTCTCTCTGGTCATGCTTCAGTTGAGCTTCCAATCACCTCTTTTGTGCCCTAAAGATTGTACGACTCCCACCGTTTCCCATCCCCATCTCTACGTTTTGCAGACATTAGTATTTATAAGCAGTTCACGTGTCCCTCAGACACACATCTGCTGTCTTTCAAGCACCAACTCTCTCCTTTCACTCATTTTCCACATGCAGACACTCCAGGCTAAGAGCTTCAATAAATGTTCAGGTTGTTATGACGACTATGAGTGCTGCACTCAGTACTACATTAAGAGTCTGAAGAAGCTCTTACACTGTTGCACATCTTCCGCAGGTTTAATGAAATGGTAATTGTTCAAAAAAATCCTTGGGAAATCATTCCCATGAAGGTCAGTTTTAACAGATTGATAGTTTTTGTTAAAAATTTTGGTTTGAGAAACAACTTACATTTGAATACAGCAATCCAAAAAAATAAAATGCCAGGTTTCTATTCAGTTATATTGTTTCAATTGTACCTCTTGGATAGTAAAGCTGTCTAAATGTATTCTTCTGATTAGGCTGAAAAACAGGAAAAATCTAGCTTTTATTATCACAGTAATACATGTCATTACTTATATATATATATATATATATATA